>NW_024426663.1:59154792-59159074 GCF_017311325.1 Ursus maritimus | reverse complement strand
GCCCAGGGAGCAAACGACAAGGCTCTGCCTGGAGCCAATCATCCAGAGAACACACCTCCAGAAACTTCTTTTTCTGTATTCAGATTATAAAATGGTTTACAGGCTGGTGAAAAGGTTTTGCAGAGAGGGGGGAGGAGGTGGTGCAGAGATAGGTCTCCCACCCAGGACTCTAGGGCCCCACTGCGGGATATGCTATGCCATCTACTGTCAATCATCTCAGAGAAGGCACTTGTGTAGCCAAAAGGTACCACTGACCTGAATGTGTGGCCCAGCCTCTCCTGCCTCAATTACCCCAGGAGAGCCACTAGTCCATCTCTTGGACTGTGTCTCAGCCTCCCATCACACACGCACACACGCACACACACACACACACACACGTGCACGCACTGCAAACACATCCACACGCATGCCCACACGCACTGATTGCATTTCATGTACCAGCTCTGGACCAGGCATGGGAAGAGAAGCAGTTTAAGTTGTCTCCCTGGACTGGTGGAAGATTTCCTAGGCAAATGGGGATCACTTTTAAAATGGGAAGGAAAAATGGGAAATGGCTAAATACGCACAATGGAAAATTACACAGCTATTAAAGGTATTTTTAGACAGTATGAAACAGCACGGAAGGTGTTTACAACAAAATATTACGAGGAAAAAGCAGGCTACAAAACTATATATGTTTATACAAATGCTTAACGCTGTGTAAAAATGCATAAGGGAAAAATGGACTGGACAGAAATGCACCAAGATGCTAACAGTGGGGCACGGGAGGACATTTCTCTGTATTTAACATTTTCTTATAATAGACATCAATTACTTTACATCCTATTATAACCTCTTAATTATATATGCAGTTTTGAAAAATATTCTCATTTTAAAAATACTCAAACTGGAAGTACGAAACAAAAGTCCCCCGTGAGGATGACACCTTTAATCCCAGTCCCCTCCCAAAACAATCACTCTCTTCGGCTGGCTTCTTATGTCTGCAGAGAAATAAAGTTAGTGTAGAGGGGAGGTTTTTAACCTAAATGGCATGTTACATAAATTTATTCTGTGAATTACTCTCTCCACTTCACAATAAAGCTTGGGGGTCTTTCCACAACACAGTACATCTAGCTTAAGGATTTTTAACCTTAAATAGTAAGTCCTAACGTGGTTATGCCACAGTTTATTTAATATTCAGAACATTTAAAATTGTTTCCAGTTTGTCCCTGTTAAAAGAAATTGCACTGAACAGTTGCATAAATGACTCTTGGAGACATTAGGACTACGTTTCTAGACTAGACACAAAGCACTGGAATTTCTGGTTGGAGATTTTGATATTTTCATTTTAAAAGTTCCCATAGATAGATACCACTGTTTACTTCTCGGGAAACTGGGGGTCTCGGCTGATCATTGCACCCTAGAGGCTCTGGGGGTGACGTTTCCTAGCCTCCCTGGGGTCTTCGGTCTCTAAGATGGGGTTGCCTAACACCCGGGAACACAGACTTTCCATGTCTGCCCATCCGATGCACCCCGAGGACCAAACCATTTACATTCAGATCATGAAAAGATGTATAGCCTGGGGGAAAACGTTTCTCAAAAACAGCCCACCTCCCATGGAAGCTCACCGCAGACCTCTATGTCTCATGCGGAAAGAAGTTTATGTTTTTCTAAAGAACTGTCCCCTGGGGCCTCAAAGTCGGAGCCAAGTATTTTAACATTTCAGATACTTAATTTCTGGAAGAAACAAAACTTAGGATATCTGTCTTGCTTTCTGTGGAAATGGTGTCTTGAAGAAGTGAACTGAATCCAACTCAACCCAGTCTCAGCTCAAGTGGGCTCGGTCTGGCCCTTGCGCTCAGGGGAGTGTCCACAGGAAGGCCACGGGAACAGCAAGCCTGTGGGAGGCTGGCGCGCATTGGATCCACCCCATCCATCTCACAGAGGCTGCGTCGCCTGGGTGCTGCTGTGGGAGAGGAAGCCCTTGGCCTTTCACAACCCAGGCAATGCTGTCTCTAAACCATCCCTTTGCAAAGCCCCTGAATTGGCCTCAGAGGGGCCTCAGCACTCCCACCTCTGACTCCCTTCTGCCCAAGGGAAGGAGACAGGCCCAGGGAGAGGCAGGACCTCCAAGTGCTCACATCTGGCCCACGACTCTCCCACACGACCCCTCCTCAAGGCCCGGCAGGTACAGCCCAGCAGCTGGGACAAGGTACAGAGGGACGCCATAGAAAGGCTCCAACAGAGCCTCCGGGGCTCAGAGGAAGGAGAGCCTCTGCTTGTGTCTGTGGTGAGGCTGGGGGAAGGACCAATAGAGCAGGACCAGCACAGGCCCACAGTCCTCATTTTGAACTCTTAGACTTACTATGACTTTGGGAAAATGCATGTGTCTAAACATTATATTCATCGATCACCTACCAATCCTCAGAATAAATCCCAGATCTGTCCCTTTGGCCACCCTCCTAGTTCGGTCCCACTGTCTCTCTCTGGGGTGACCACCACAGCCTGTGAGCAGGTCTCCCCACTTCTGCTCTTGCCCCCTAATAGTCTACTCTATACAGTGGCCAAGGGTCTTCTCTCATAGAACAAATTACACGTAACATAATCCCCCGCCTAGAAACTTTCAATAACCTTTCGTCGCTCTCGGAAAGACTCAAATCTATCACAGCCAACAAGGCCCCTGTGACCCAGCCCTGCCCACCTCTCCAGCCTCCCCTGCATTCAACCTCTCCCCGCCTTCAGCCCTTCTTTCCGTTGTCCTTCAACATGTCACACTCACTCCTGACCCAGGGTCTGTCTTAGGCTCCCCAGAAGCAGAAGCCGAGAGGAGGCTCATGTGAAAGTGATTTACTAGGGAAGCATTCCCACAAAAAGCCAGTGGGAAAGTGGGCCACACCCCACCAGGGACAAAGGAGCTGGTGAGCATGCTTCTGTGCCCGTCAGCCATAGGGAAGGGCTGCTCCCAAGGGGGGATACAAGTCCCCAGGTACCGCGTGCTCTCCGTGTGGAGGGAAAGCAGTTCCGGTAGCCTGAGGTCACTTTGCCAACAAAGAGGCATAAGCACAGGCAATCGGGAGGGAACACCCAGGAGAAGTGTGCACAGCGTGGGAAGGGATGCACAGGGCCGTGGGCGGAGAAGCCACAGCATCAGCAGAGGGTCCCTGTCCCTGCTTTTTCCTCTGCCTCCTGCCAGGACTCACTCCTTCCTTTCAGCAAGTGTCTACTCAGACGTCACTGGCTCCACCTACCTAATATACCCTTCCCTGACGCCACCTTCCCCTGATCTAGTGACAAACCACCATCTGTGACTCTCTCATACATTTGCTGGTCTCCTTGTGTCTCCCACTAGATGGGAAGGGAAGGCACCTGGTCTGGCTCATTCCCATCTTGTGTCCCCAGCAACAGTACGGTGGGTCTTATGAGCACTTGGTGAGTGCTGCTTGGCACATCTCAGGCAACTTACGTGACTTTTTACCAACAGGAGTCCCCCCCCACTTAGCCACAGGGGATATGTTCCAAGACGCCCCAGGGGATGCCTGATGCTGTCAATAGTACCGAATCCCATGTATACTGGTTTTTCCTACACACGCATGCCGCTGATAAGGTTCGATTTATAAATTAGGCACAGTAAGAGATTAACAACAGTAACATAATAAAATAGGATAATTACAACAACACAGTATAATGAAAGTTATGTGAGTGTGGTCTCTCTCTTTCTCTCTCAACATATCTTATTGTCCTGTACTCACTCTTCTTCTCAAGATGATGGGAGGGAGCAAGATACCTGCGTGATGACGGGAAGTGAGGGGAATGATGTAGGTGTCGTGATGTAGTGTCAGGCTACTGCTGACCTTCTGATCATTTCTCAGAAGGAGGGTCATCTGGTTTTCAACCCACAGTTGGCCCTGGATCATCGAAGTGGTAGATTAGGGCGGATTACTGCATTTATATTTAATGAGCACTTGGGTGAGGTATACAACTCTAAATTCCCTACAGCTCTAATCTTCCAAATGACCCAATGCAGTACATACTGTTGGTACCCTCATTTTACATGTTAGGAAGCTGAGGCTCAGAGGTTAAGTAACTTGGTCCCAGCCGCGCAGCAGGACAGAGGTGTGGACAGGGAGTTGGGCTGGCTGAGTGGCATCAGAGGCCGTGCTGACCTGCTGCGACGTAAGCATCATTATCCACCTTGCAGCACCTACCAGAGAGCCACTGTGGCTTTTCCAAAGCCCCAGACCTGGAGGGAAGTGGGGCTGGGATTCTGACCCCCAAGCCCGTTCCCCACTGAGGCATCACCATA
>NW_024426663.1:59106939-59154786 GCF_017311325.1 Ursus maritimus | reverse complement strand
GGGGGGGGGGGGGGGTATGAGTGGTTCCTCCTCCTGTAGCCCTGCCCTGCATTTTCTCACTCTTCACCATGGGTCCCTGGTGATTGTTTCTAGCCCAGTCCCTGGGGAAGGAGGGAACTGCTGTCGCCTGGCTCAGGAATCTCTCAAGAGGGACTCCCACTGAGACATTGGGCCCCAGGGCCAAAGCCTCTTCCCTCCTCCCACAAACTATACAAGCCATCAGGTGGCCAGAGCTGGGATGTGAATGTGACTCAGACATTTTGCAGCCCGAGTCCCTCCCCGCAGCAAGTTCAAGTGCCCTCACTAGAGGCAGAACAAAACTCTCAAAAGAAACATTCCAAACAAAGCCAGTAATGGTTAAGCCATAGAGCGCACACGTGCATGTGCGTGTGCGTGTGTGTGTGTGTGTGTGTAAGAGGGAAGGGAGGCACACGCACATAGACAGATAGATGAGGCAGTGATCTATGTCCCACTTTGCAGGCTGGAAACTCCCGCCACTCAGAGTGAAACCTCATTAACCCAAATACCACATGACTGGAGACAGGAAGGTACCGTGCAGACCGCCATGCATGCCCCCCGGCAAGACAGCACACCTGACGGGGGCGCCCCGACTCAGCAGTGATTCCCGCCACACTGCATTTACCCAGCTCATCAACCCAGCTTTGACACGGACACACAGGCAGCAGCCCCAGCCAGCATGCCCACCTCCCAGCTCAGCTTGCCAACAATTACGGCAATCCCCAAATTGTTCGAGACGACTCACTGGGGGGTTGCTCACTACCTCCTAATTAGTGTTAAACACTGATTATCCAAGGCTATTGATATTGGCCTTAATCAGTAATTACAAGTCTCACATAAAATATTTAATAAGCATTCATAATACAAGAAATTTGATTAAGAAGAGAGTATTTTTCTTGCATTTCCACATGGGTCTCCTGAAGGCTTAGCTGGGTTTCTTCTAAGCAGGAGTAAATACAGCTGGCACAATTACCCTCCAAAGGCGGTGGGAAATAGCAAACTCAGATCCACCCGCCCCCACTCCTCTGAAATACTCAGCTGCAAAAAAAAATGGGCAAAGGCCACAGATGGGCGATGCACAAAAGAAATGCAAATAGCCACACACAAAAAAAAAAATCTGTGGGAAAATATTTAGCCTCACTAGTAATCAAGAAATACACACTGAAACACCATCTCGTCAATGAAATCAGCGAAGCTTTCAACTCTAACTCTACTGCTGTTGGTCAAAGCATGTCCTGGCCCACAACAGCCTCTTCTGCCACCTTCTTCCCTCTTCCGGAAAACGCACCCTCCTGCAAGGAGCCACTGCTCCCCTCCGCAGTCATGACAGGAAGTGGAGCTACCCTGTTCTGTCCGTCACTTCCAGCTGTTGCAAGTGGTCATAATCAGAGCTCTGACCTGAGCTGGGCCCCTCGGAGCTCCCCGTGCTATCCCCAGGGCTTGATCAGGGATGGGCCAGGAAGACATTTCCCTCTGGGATTTCCATCCAGGACAGAAAGGACTACTTCTGTCCCTCTCTGGGGGAGCCAGAGCTGGAGGATGTAAGCCAGGGATACCAGCAGTGACCGTATTCTGTGAAACTCGCCATGAAGCTTACACATGGGTTCTCACAAGCCAAGACCTAGCTCGAGGTAGAGCTGCTTAGGATTGTTGTCACAAGAGCAAAAAGACACCCAAACCCCAGCCCCCAGCTCTGCCTGTTGCTCTCAGAAACAAGGGCAATTTGCCTGACTTCTCAGCTCAGACAGAGTCCGAAGGACCCCCCAGAAGCCCAGATTGAGCTCGAAACCAGCCCCTCGCTCTGCTCTCTGGGCAGCAGGAGGAGCCCTGGGGGAGCCCTCCCATTGGGGAGCTGGGAAGATCTCAGAGCTACAAGGCAACTCTCCTCTGTGAGAATTCCAATCACTGCTTTGCACCATTGGCACTTGGCACTGCCAACACACACACACACACACACACACACAAAGGAGGACGAAGTCTACAGTGAGCAGTGATCTCCAAACCTCTAGCAACTCCCATTGGATGGAAGAAACTAAGGACAGAAACTCCTAAAGGCTCACGCTCCACGGCCCTCCAGCTTTTCGAGAAGCTTGGCTTCCCTCTGCCAAGACACCTTCTCTGTGTCTTCTAACGGCCCAGCTCAGGACAGTAAAGTAAACTGCCACACAACTTCTGAGTGTGCACACAACTCAAACCAGACCAAAGGGGTCCTGCTCCTCAGAGGCCAGAGGGCTGCTTTCATAAATAGCAATAATCTGCAACTGAGCCCAAGGCCAGTCCCACTTTAATGCCTATTATCCCAGCACAACAATCAGTAACACCTTTCCCCCTTGAAGGCAATAAGTTAGCATCCTCTGTACAGAAATCTATAGACAACCTGCCCAGCCCCACAGACACATACCCTCATCATCTTCTTGCTTCCTTCAACGTGGTGGCATCTCCCGCCTCGTTAGGACTCCATGCAATCTCTCCTAAATTTTCCTTTCACTCTGCAAAATGCCTAAGGAGCAAAATACAAAATTCTTTTTCAGTCGTCAGCTCACAGAATGGCTGGGCCAGCCCTGTGCCCTTTCTCTCGTGCGCATGCTGGGCTATGGTGTCCTGGTCAGTATGGCAGCTCCTTCAGTAGTTTGGGGAAGCGCTTCTTTCTCCAGACCAGCCTTTAGTTCAAGGCAAGCTATGGCAGCTTGACTAACGTTCAACTCCAAGGGAAAATGAATTCACTTCCATGGGATGTCTTCTTCCAGGATTGGAGAAAACAGGAGAAATTCCTTCCCACCCCCACCCCCACAGTCTGCCCCCTTCTAGAATGGTGCGCTCACAGGCAGGACTTAGCAAATCTCCTCCCCAGCAGGCCTGCCTTTTCTTTCTCTGCCCTCGAGTGGGACTGCCTGGTTCAAATCCCGCCTCCATCATGAACTAGTTCTGTGACCTTGGGCATATCACGTAACACCTCTAGACCAGCTGCTTCATCTACTGAGTTCTGAGGTCAAATAAAAGAATGCATACAGGGCATTTAGTTTGGTGCAAAGAAGCTTTAGACAAATGCTAGCTATTGTACTTAACAATAGTAGCTAATGACCCAGTGATACAAGTTTAAAGTAGATGTGTAACTATACCCAGATGAGAAATGGCTTCTACATCTGGAAAGGTGACTTGCCGATATTTATGGCAAATCTGATCACATACTAAGTGTCCTGAAAGGATGCACAGACTGAGGCCAGGAGGACCAAGTGGCCACCACCCAACTCCAACCTCCAGAAGGCCAAGCAGGAGCAAAGGTCCCACACCCATCTTTCCACCTGGAAAGAACACACCATTCCTCAAAGAGCACCCAACTGAGAATTCAGTTGGTATGAACTATATGCAACGGTCATCATCGTATCTCCATTCTGCAGTTGAGAATACTGAGACCAAGACAGTGCAAGCAACTTACCCAAGGCCACCCATCTTGCAAGGGGCAGCTCAGGGCTGCTCCCTCCCAAGCCTGGGGTAGTAATGACAAATGTCTATCATTGCTTCCTGCACTCCAGGAAAAAGTTTATGTTCTAGCCCAGGCTCGAGGCAGAAATAAGTAGGACTCGCTGAAATGGTGACTTCAGGGAGGAAGGACTCAACGCCCCCGGGAACAGGGTCATGGGGCTAATGAGAACACATTCCTGCACCTGTGACCTCCAGCAGGAACAGACAGTCACTGAGTGGCACAGGAGGGCAGCACAGGGCTTGCCCACCTCCCACTCTGCCTCCCCTCACAACGCGCTCCACTCTGCTGCACACTCGCTCAATGAACCATGCTCCACTCTCCCACTGAGGGCATGCTCCTGGGGACTGCACATACCCTAACCACTGCCATTCCCCCTTGTCCTTCTGATGCCTGTCAATAGCCATGCTTTGAGGGAAGGGTGGGCCTAAAGCAAAGAGACCAGCTCCAGGTAGAAATACATCCTGATTCCAAAAGACACCAATGGACCAAGAGTGACCCACTATGGAAAGGAAGCCCTGCAAATGTTTCCCATGATATCTTTGGCTGGTAACAAACCATCACCTCAAAGCAGGCTCAGCTGGGCCACCACAGGCCCAGCCCAGTGCCCACAGGGTGACAGAAGGTGCCTGCTTTCTAGAAGCACAGCATGCCCTCCAGGTAGGGCTGAGAGATGCTCATGGAAGCCAGGTGTGGGACCAGCCACGGTCGCTGAAGCTTCAGGGAGGAAGACAATGTGGACAGTTTGTTCAGAGGATCACGTTCATCTGCCCCTCCCCCTGGGTGCCCATGTGCACCAGCATAATCCAGGCCCAGAGAATTCGGCAGATGGCAGCCCACTGAGGGGCAGGTCCGCACTGCTACTGAGCAAGAGGAAAGATAAATATGACACCTTTGGGGGATTTTTAAGGACTCAGGAGTCAAGGTGTCTACCAACTCCACCATGAAATTCTGGCGTGCACTTTCCTTCCTGGATTAAGAAAGCCAGGAGAGCCTCTCCTCTGGGCCCTCCACTGCCCCCCCCCCGCCCCCACCCATGTTCCCAGAGCCCCAGGACTCCTCCACCTAAGCAGGCCCAGGGCCAGTTTTCTCTGCCTCTCGGGTGGCCTTCTACTCCTTGGACGCCCACAGGCAAAGAAGGTCTCCCCGCAGTCTACACCCTCCCTTGGGCCAAGCTGCGTCCCCACCAGCCCACTCTTCTGAAGCAGGATGCAAGGGATATTTTCTTCTCTTGTGGCCGCAGTTCAATGTTTCATGGGCCAAAACTGAGGCCAGATCACTTTATAATCCTTCTTCTGGCTCCTGCATAACTGATGTCCCTTATGCACTTTTCATGATCTAATTTATCTACCTCCTAAAATATTTTGTAAAACCTGAGTCCCGTCTGTAATGATCTATGTCTCATTATAAAGTCTACCAAAGGATTTGCTAGCCAAGCCGCATCCGTGGGCAGAAGCTTCGCCGCACTGCGTGCAGGCCTGACTGTCTCCAGCAGGGATGGAGGCCTGACCATTTCGCTCAGAAAACACACTCAGGGAACAGGAGAAGGCAGGCGGGCTCCCAGGGAGGCCAGCCTCGAGGAAGAGAGGCATGAATGGAGGGAGCAGAGAACTTTCTGGGGGCTGCTATGGAGTGCCTGTGTGGCCCCCTCGAGGCAGTAACAACAGCAACGAAAGAAGCAAAAACCATAGTAAAGGCCGTCACTGTCGAGACTTTTAAGCACCAGGCACTGTGCTAGCACTTGATGGGCATTATCTCATTTATTCCTCATTCGTGAGGTAGGGACTATCACCGTTCCCACTTCACAGATAAGAAAACCGAGGCCTGGAGAGGTAAATAACTTGTTCAAGGCCCCGTAGTTAATAACTGAGAACCTGAGCCGTCTTACCCAGAACTCAGGCTCCTAACCTCCGCTCCATTCTCTACTTCTAGGTGCATCTAATTCCTGACAATGTGCATGTTCCATGAACCTAGAAATCCTTGAGTTTCAATAATCAATGAACAAGCCTTTTAGGGCCAAGTTGCCAGATTTTGTTTAAAAAAATGGACACTCCATTAAAAGCGAATTTCAAGTAAATAATAAAATACTTACTTGGTATAATTATGTCCCAAACATGGCATGCAATCTCCTATACAATATTTGGGACCTACTTACACTAAAACATTATTTACTGTGTATCTGAAATTCAAATACAACTGGGTGTCCTCTGTGTTACCTGGCAGCACTCAGTGTGTGTCCAGGCCTGTGCTGGGCTCTTTGGGATTAGCGGAGACCACCCTCAGAGAACCCAGGCTGCGTGGGGGAAATAAGACGCACACCTGAATAGGAGACAAATGTGCACAAGGGTCACAGTCTGACCCAGATCTGCCTGGTAGGGAACAAAGGGTTGCTGCTGTGAGAGCCTCACCATGCAGCAGTTTTCTGGTGGAGCGGGGACCTGCACTGACCCCAGAGAGGGGAGGAAGAAGAGAAAGAAGAAGAAGAAAAGGAAGCTGGCCCCACCCGCAGCACTGGAGGCCCGTATTTCAGCTCCGGGGTGCAGCCAAGAGACCCCAGGCCAGAGTCCAATGGCCAGAGCAACCAGCTGCACTGCAGGACCGAGCTCACCCCATCCCACAAGTGATACTGGCTGGAGTGGCCCACCTGCTGTCTGGTTTCCTGACCAAGTCTACACAACTGCCCGCACTCATACCCCAGGCCTTTGCTTGCTCTGTCCCTCCTACCCAGAAGGTGCCCGTCCTCTCAAACCCTACCTTCCTTTAGGATACAGCTCAGCCTTTCCTCTCCGGGAAGCTCCCACCTTCCCCTGCCCACCCACCAATCTCACCCCGGCTGGGCCAACCCTCATACTCTTCCCTTGCACCAAACATCTGCCCATTTTATTACTTACTGAGCACCTAGCTAGACCCCAGAACATAGCTGGTGCTCATTAAACGCTCGTTGAATGAATGGATGTACCAATGAAAGAGTGATCAGTACTGTGGCTCTGGTCCACACTGCCTTCTCTGTGTGCAGGTCCCAGCGGCGGGAACAGAGGGCATACCAGAGGAGGCCAAGTAAAAACTCTGACATGCTGATGCATCTGCCACAAGCCAGCGCCCAACCGAGTCCCGGGCATGGCGCAGATTCGGTAACTGGAGAGGTGGAGTTAAATGAGGAGGAGGGAAACGTAGCAGGTACCACTCGGGCTAGGTCCTGGGAACCACTGGCTATCCGCCAGCTTCCAACAAGGCCTTGTGGTAGGACTTGGGCAAGTCACAAACCCCTGTTTGCCTCAGGGTCCCGAGCTGGAAAGCAGGATGTGGACACATTGCTCTGAGTCCCCCATGGCTAGCTGCAGGGATTACGAGTTCACCGTGCTATTAGTACCTCCCACCACGCAAGGCACGCGGGAGGCCTGGGAGCTTGGTGGTTTCGAGGCACAGGTCCTGGCAAGTTTCTGTCCCCCGGCAGCCTCCCGTGCCCAGACTTGCCACTGCTCCTGACAGTGATAAACTCCCCTCACGAGTCTAGCCACGGAGCACTGCTCACAGCCATGCTGCTCCCAAGTCCAGCCTGTGAGCAGAGGCCAAATAAAGATGGATATTCTCTTGTGCACGGCAAACACAACACCTCAGTCAATCTCTTGGCTCCTGAACTGTGTTCATTGTTCTAGTGTGGAATTCCACAGATACTTATAAACACTTCCATTACTTCTGAAGTTTTATTTATGGTTTTTGTTAAACCTTTACTCTGAAATTTGCCATTTTAAACACTCCCTGACTGAGTAAGATTTATACGGGTTCTTCACACAGAAGCTACCTGTAATGGACAAAGCCAGAATCAATTTATAGGGCCTCAAGAGCAGCTGACAACTCATTTTTATTGCGAAAAGGTTTTCTCGGGAAAAAGAGAGAAAACATTAAGATCCCAGAAACATCCGCTTCCCAAGAGGTTGACCACACTGAGCGTGCCTCTCTGCACCTTCTTTAAAACCAGCTCAATCAAACGGCACGAGACCAGAGTGCCCTTCCGACCAGGGAAGGAAGCAAGGATGCCGGCCTCGCCCGGAAGGAGTCCCTGCTCCTCAGGAGCCTTGGAATGCTCAGAGAGGTGCCTGCCCAAGTGAACGCAGATCCAGTGGAAGCCAAGGGCGGGGAGGTGGCAAGGGTAATGGAGAATCAGCCGTGTTGCAAATTTATTCAAAGTTCTAAATTCCCATCTGAAAAATTATGAAATTTCTCAGTTACAGGCTAGAAGGTACCCTCACACCATGTGTTGGTACTGGCGGGACTTTATAGGGATTTGGGCCCTGGATTGTGGTTCTGTGGTTTATCAGTCCATATGGAGGCAAAAATGCCGCATCTACAAGCCCAGTCTGTTGGGGCAAGAAATTGAAACTGGCCTCCTAGGCTACAGGAGTTCCAGAAAACAGAAGTGTTTGCCTTGTGGGGGATCTCCCTGATGGCTTTCTTCTCCCATCTGTAGTAAAAGCTGGCAAGGCCTTTCTTACTCCCAAGATAGTTTCCTCAAACAGTATTTCTAAACATACATGGCACCTTCTTCACAGGCATGTCATTTTGACTTTTTTCCCCCCATCTTCTGGAAGGAGAAAGGAAGCAGAAGTGGGACATCTAGGTCTCTGCCACCCTCTCTCCTGGGGTGGAATGCTGCTTCTCCTGGCTCAGAGACCTACCTTCTTGCCCACGATATTTCCACAGTGGGGGGCTTTGGATCCCCTGATGTGCCCACCCTTCTGTTTAGGCCATGTTCCCAGAAGCCGGGGCTGATCCTTCTAGAACACTGAACCCCCGGGCCACTGTAGAGTGACATGGGTTCGCTGGACACAGAGATGGAATCAATAGGCAGGGCCTTTTACAGCCTTCAGAGAAGAAAATGAAATCATTTTATCTTTCGACTTCTCGATACTATTGGAATGATTTTTTCTTTCTAAACAGTGAAAATAATGTTACAAAAGCATCTTTTTTGTTATTTGTTTGCAGCACTCCCCCACACTCTGGTGTTTCCAAATGGAAAGAAAGAAAGAAAGAAAGAAAGAAAGAAAGAAAGAAAGAAAGAAAGAAAGAAAGAAAGAAAGAAAGAAAGAAAGAAAGAAAGAAAGGAACACTACCACTTTTTGTACCAAAAAAAATGCTCAAAAGATTTTTTAAAAATCCAACAAAAATAAAATTCCCATCTGAAAGGAGCTTCGCCCACATTTTTCCAGGCCTTGTCAAATAAATTAGGAAATCTCTTCCTTTGAAGATCAATGGTATAGAGATGACTTTGAACTCTTAATATCAGGCATTAGCAAGATAATGTTAGGTTTTATTAAGAATGAAAAGAATTTACCAATTTTCTTCCAACAATTCTCTCTGGATGCCACAAGGAAGCTAATCACTAGATAATTGTTCAGTGACTCTTCTGGTCCATTCAAATCCACTGAATTGTTTAGTGGGGGCGGAGGGGGTGGGGGGAGAGGTCCTTAAGAAACTAGTTACCAAACAGCTGGCCCTGCAGCTTGGCAAGAACACACAGCTCTAGAAAAAGCCAGAACACCAAAGAATCTGTGTGTATTCACGTGTTCAGACTGCCATAAAAAAATACCACTGACGGGGTGGCTTAACCAACAGACATTTATTTCTCATAGTCCCGGAGGCTGGAAGTCCAAACTCAAGGTTCTAGCCAACTGGTCTCTACTGAGAGCTCTCCTCCTGGCTTGCACATGGCCTCCTGCTCACGGGGTCCTCCCATGGCCTCTTCTCAGGGTATGTACACAGAGAGAGAGAGTGCATGAGCTTTCTGGTGTCCCTTTGTATAAGGACACTGATGCTACCAGACAGGGCCCCACCCTCACGACCTCATCTAACCTTAGTTACTTTCTTGAAGGTCACATCTCTAAACACAGCCACAATGGACGTTAGGGCTCCAACATAGGAATTTCCGGGGGACACAAACATTCAGTTCATAACACTGGATTTGCCACAACTTGGTTCTCCCCTGTTCAGGAAATCCAGGCCCCATTTCCACCACCACCACCACCCCCGCCATCAGGTGGTCTAAACTTTCTCCATACCTGGTCTCTACCTCTCCCCTCCCCAGTATATTGTTCAGGAGCTCTCAGGTTCCCAGAGGCCTCTTCCCAACCCACAGCTCTGAGTCCTTCCTCTGCTCAAAAACCTCAGTAGATCCCCCACGAAGACCAGAACTAAGTCTATCGTTTAGAGGATCAATAAGTGCAATGATTAAAGAACTTGCAATCAGACAGATGTACATGTAAATACTAGCTCTGACCTTTAATAACTGTGTGATCTTGGGTCATTCATTTAACCCCTCTGAACCTCTTCTGTACATGGGGAAACTAACAGCCTCATCAGGTTGTGGGGGAGAGAGAGAAGTGCCTAACAGAACACCTGGTACTTAAAACTCAGTAACACGTCAGCCTCTCTCTACCCCACCTCGGTGGTCTCTCCCCATCTCGTGGCTTTAACACCATCAAAAAGCCAACGGCCCCTACATGCACGTCTCTAGCCCCAACCTCTCTCCAGAGCTCCAGACAAGGAAAACCAGCTAACCACCCCCTACACGCATCTCCATGCAGACAGCAAATGTGCAGCTCCGGCTCTGATCCCACTCCAGCCTGCCGCACCCGAAGCCCTGCCAGGTCCAGCTGCTGAGGCTGAAACCATGGCACATCGTAGACTCCCCCGCCTCTCACCTTTCACACTCAGCCTGTTAAGAAATCTATGTCCTGAACAGAACCCCCATTCACCACCTCCACAACACCTCTCCAGCCCAGCCCACCATCGCCTCTTGCCTAGAGGCCACAACAGCCTCCCAACTGGCCTCTCTGCCTCCAACCTTGCCCCTAAAATGGTCAGGCTTATACACAGCACACAGAAAGATACTTTCAAGACAGAAGTCACATCCTATCTGTCTTCCATTCAAAATCTTCCAGAGGCCCCACATCCCTGAGGGTGAAGCCCAACCCCTATGTTGGCCTTCAAGGCCCTCGGGGGCTCTCTGGCCTTGTCTCCTCCCGCTGCCCCCTTGCTCACCCTGCAGCAGCCCCACAGGCCTCTGGAGGCTCCTTGAGGATTCCAGGCACACTCCTGCAGCAGGCTCTTAAGCACCTGTGATTCGCTCTGCCTGAAATGCCCTTCCCCCAACTATTCATCCAGCTAATTCCTTAAATCCTTCTCAAACTGCTCAAATGTCTTCCTGTCACAGAGGCCTACTCTGCTGCCCTGGTCAAGAGTGCAACGTCCACCCAAACGCACGCATACAGCCCTGGTGCTCCCATTCCTCTCCGTGGTGCTACTCATTCCTTCTCCCTTACACTTAGCTCTTCTTAACGTGCTGTATACATTATGTATGGGTTATATTTATTTGTTTACTATCTTCTCCTCCTGAAATGTAAACTCACAAGACAGTGATATTTACCTGTTGGCAGCTCCATATCCAGCCCTAGCTGAGTGCGTGGCACATGGTAGTCACTCAGTGAATATGTGTCAGATACGTGAAGGCTCACATGGATTTCTTCAGCAAATATCCACAGAGCATCTTCAAGCCCATTAGGGTCTCACCCTTTCCAGCCGATTGCCCAGGACTCCCCTCCCTAGAACCTCCCCACGAATCGCCCTTGTCTCTCTGTCTACACACCTACGTTTTGGACAAACTGTTCCCTGAAGACTTCCCCACCCCCTCTCCACCTGTGGACGTGCAATTTGTCCCCAAGGGCCAGCCTACATCCCTCTCCCCCCGGGGAGCCTTTGTATCCAATGTAGGGGTGCCTGCCCTTGACCTTCTCCATGCCTTTCCTCCACCCATTCTCCCATCCAGCTGAGCACTGCCATGGGTCGTGGTCTGTTCCATATTCCCCGCTACTCCATGAGATCTTCAACGTCAGAACCATGTTTGCGCCTGTCAATCTCGCGCACTGTGCCAGGCACACCTGAGCTGTTCTGGAAAAATTTAGGAGTGAACCAGTATGCATCTGCATCAGGCTGTAAATTAAAAAGTCAAAAGTAAACCCTAGTTCTGGAGAGTCAGCTAATTTGGCCCCTTGAGACAAGAGTGACATGTAATGATATAATTACCTTCCTCCTGCCTGGCTCACAGCCCCATCAACAGCCTCAGAAGGAATGTGCTGCCCGTCCTCGAGATGAGACTCCAGAATACAGCCAAGTACAGCCTCTCCCCCCCTGCAGCTGTTATGCAGCCCTGTCCGCCCCCCCCCCAGCTCCCCTCCCACCCTACCCTCAAGAGTGCTCCTCCAAACCCACTGAAAAGAAGCCCATACCGGACTCTGTTCATTTAGGAAAATAAAAATGATACATATGGCACAAACATAAGGGTCTACAGGGTCTCACACACCAGTCTGACTAGATTTTATCCTTGTGTAATGAGTTTTGTTGTTCAATTTCTTGTTCCAAAGAAGGAATGGGGCATCCTCATGCATCTGATCAAATATATCCACCAGTCCTGCTCCGAGACCTCATTCTGTGGGAAACTGACACAGCACTCACGAAACCCCAGAGCTCCTGAGTCCCCAAAGGTGGCTCAACCCTGCAAGCCCATGTCCATGTAGGCATTAACATACAACAACATCTGTGTTTCCAGCACTTCCAACACTTCCCCTGACTCTTGGCCCAGCCCCAGCAAGGGACTCTCAGCACCAAGGTTAGGAGAGGGAGGCGAGGCTCTCCTTTCATCACATTTCTGCTCCTTTTGCTCATCTTCCCAGAGGAGAATCCAATGGAAGTCATGGAAAGTCGAAGGAGCAGGATTATGTTAAATTAGATGTCCCTCCCCAAGTCAGCAGTGATCCCACGGCCCAAAGCAGCAATCCAAGTTTTATTTGCTCATAAACATTAATGGGACCAAACCTCAGGAAAAGGAACAAGAGAAGCCAAATGCCGGAGAGCAAGCAGCACCATAAAACACTAGTGCAGGGCAGGATGGGGAAGGTTGGAGCACTGGGGAAAGGGCCCCAAACTCTCCTTCCACAGAGGGACTGCCTTTGTCCACTTAGGGGGATGGATCTGGGTACCTTCTCTTATGCCTCAGCATTCTATCGACACTTTTCTTAAGCACGAAGAAAACAGTTAAAATAAGAAATGCGTTGTTAGTGGCCCAACCTCTGCCAAAGAGCAGTGACAAGAGAGCACAGCCCCTACCGCAAGCAGGCTCTCCTTCAGCTCAGACCTCCTCACACCAGGGCAGGGACCCCTGTCTCAGACATCTGTCCTACTGCAAAACTGCAGACCCCAATGCCAGCCCTGCTTTACTAGTAACAACCCAGGTGATTTTAGGAAAACCCATACAACCTCAGCCTCCATTCTGTCCCCACTAACACTGGGCACATCCCTGGTGCCTCCTGGGGGGCTGGGGGTCGTGTGGTTAATGAGAGTGCACTGCCTTCCAAAACACACCCTGTGCTAAATGTGTCAAATGCATACACTCATTTGATCCCTTCAACAGCCCTATGGGACAGGGACTATGATCCCCATTTCACAGACTTAGAACCTGGGGCTCAGACAGCCTAAGCCCCTGGAACACGGCAGAGCCAGAACTAGAACCTAGGTCTGGACCGAGAGTCTGTGCTTTTTAAGCCATACACTGTGGGACCTGATCCCACACTGTGTCCAAGCCAGGCCACGGACAGTAGTTGCTTAAGCAAAGCCCGCTCGATTGAACTGAAGCTCACTTCCTCAGAGCCCTTTGGAGGCCTTTTTGCCAGAATGAGTTAGAAGCAGCCCCAGGTCTGTTCTTTCTCTGACAAGGAGGGGAGCCACGGGAAAGGAGAAGCTATTTCTGACCCCTCCAGCTCTGTATCCAGGTTTTAACTGAGAGAGGGGGAAGAGCATATTTTCTTTCCCAATTTCTTCTCTCATTGGAATATTGGATTTCCACATGTGGGTTTGTGGAAGCCCAGTTCCCCAGAGGAATTCCCGGAGAAGCCATCTGCCTGTGTGCTTCTGAGGCTCCTTGGCAAAGGGAAATGTAGGATACTAATCAATCATCTGAGGGGGAGCTGCTCACTCTTTCCCTGGGAGATGGGCAGGCACATGCCCTTGAACATGGAGGCCGTATCACCAGAGAGGCACAGGTTCAGGCTCTGAAGACGTTCTGCCCATTCCACGGTAACCTCTGACTGAGGTCAGGTCAGGTGTACCCCAGCCAGGGGCCAGGGCAGCGAAGACCAGGACAGAGGGCCAGGCAAGGCCTTGAAGAGGCTGACACTTTGTATCAGAAGTGCCAAGGGGCTGCTGCTATGTCTGTGCCCAGACCAGAGCCCATTCCTGACACAGACAGAGATGCAGACACCCAAGAGAAGTCAAGTCATAGAGCTATCCCCAAGAGGTCGGCTAAGAAATGTGGCAGGCCAGTACCACATTGACCTTTCGATATGGCTGCCCCAGCTCCAACATCTCTGTGGGCAGGAAAGCCAGGTCTGCATGAGCCACAGCAGGCTACACTTGGGTGAGCCTTATAGGTACGGTCTTCCCTTCCAGGACAGCCACTGGGTTCAATTTACCTCACTGGGAATGGAGGAAGCACCGGTAACAAAACAACAGGAACAGACAAACCAGCTTCCAAGTAGAGTCCTATTAGCTAAACCTTGAAAAGCCCCAGAGAGCATCTGGTCTACCATGTAGTCTTATCAATGGAGAAACCCAATCTCTGAGAGACACAAGTACTTCTCAAGGACACACTACAAGGCTCCCAGTCCAGGACTCCATCCCAACACTCATCAGAATCAAGTCCTCCGAGGCTTGGTGGCACCCACCTTGCACAGGCACTGGGGAGAAGATGAGAGAAGATGGCCACCCCTCAGCCATTCCTGATCCCTCTCAAGGAAGCCCCAACCTCTG
Organism: Ursus maritimus; assembly: GCF_017311325.1. NCBI lineage: Eukaryota > Metazoa > Chordata > Mammalia > Carnivora > Ursidae > Ursus > Ursus maritimus. Next base: position 59,140,430 of record NW_024426663.1, on the reverse strand, counting down.
GAGGGGTTTCTCCTTCCTCTCTGTGTCCCTCTGCTCCTCTCTCCAAGCTTCAGGGATTTCTATCACATGTTCAGGCTGCCCCTGGTGCCTTTACAAAAAGGTTTTCAAAATGAGAAGAACTTCCTTAAATATTTCATCACTATACGCAAAACAAGGCATTCAGAACAGCCCGGAGCCTGCACTGCTGCAGAGGAGAGAAGATTCAACAGATGGAATGTTTCTGCTCACGTCCTGTCCTCCGTGGAGATTCCTGGGCCCAGGTGGGCTTCATCTGGCCATGGAGGTGAACATACAGACTGGCCATCGGGCCAGCTGCTCAGGCTGAACCAGGAAGGAACCAGCCTGTGCTCTCAGGCTGGCAGGGGTCTTTCTGAGTCGTGATGCCTGAGCAGATATGTCTGCACTCTGGCCCTCACGGGCCTGTCCTAAGCTCAGGGGAGGCCACCGCAGGCCTGGTGATAAATGTCCTGCCTAATTTCCACGGCAGGAGGAAGTTCAGAGCTTGTGAGTCCATAGTGTAGTTGGCATGAGAATATGGAGCACTTGAGTGCCCCAAGATTTTTATGTAGGGGGGAGAGACTGGCGTGGGGTTTTCACAGGCTTTCTGTAACCAAAGGGATCTGTGGTCAGATATCTACGTTTGGGAAATAGAGGATTAAAGAAAGTTTAACAGATTTCTTTTACAGAAGGACTTCCCAGAGCGTGTACATACTGACGGTCATTAAGAATCTCCAAGAAGGGAGCACAGGATATGGTGTTTCCCAGCTTCACTCAGAGGGCCACAGGCAGCTTTAACAGAGCATCTCCCAGGACTTAACACCCAAGAGAACCTTCCGAAGAGAGTGAAAAGGGATCTAGGGGAAGCTCAGGAGAGAAATACAGACGTTCACAGGAGCCAAGTCTCTATGAGGTCTTAGGAAACATGCCCCTCTTCTATGAGGCCAAATTCCCCACCCCGAAGCACCACCCGTGAGAAAGGGACATGCAATGCCCAAGCTTGGTATTCACATGGACATGGGGCTTGTGAAAGTAGGTATGTCATGGGGGGAACCGGGGTGGGGGGGGGGCAGGCAGGGGCTGGAGTCCTGTCTGGGGACTCCCAAGCACTGAAGATGCTGACACGCCCTAGGCCCCTCCACACCCTGCCCTGTGCACCCCCTTTCCTCCCTGCTCTCTTCCTACTCTGCTTACCAGTGCGTCTCCACCTCAACCACTTTCCTAAGTGTCCCTGACACAGCTGTCTCTCAGATGAGCGCACAGGCAGTTTTGAAACCACAGAGAAACACATCCATGCTATCAGGTTCACAAAACCACAAAGCTTCGAAATGACCAAGGCCTGTCCCTACCTCTGTTGAAGACCAGACCGTGTTGAGTCCAGGACTCCTTGTCCTCCTCATGACCCCTCCTCCTCTCAGTCCTTCTTAGGAGTTAGTTTCAACCCTGTCTGTCCCCAGGGTGGGGGCACTCATGTCCATCTCCCCTGGCTACGTCCCCTATCCCAGCCCGAGCTCCTTCTCTCTGATCCAGAGGCCACCACAGCCCATGGCAGCCTTTCCTTCCCAGATACACCCTCCAGTCAGCCAGTCTCACCACGAACACCCAGCAAAGCTCTGGAAACTCAGCCCCTGGAACCCAGCACACACTCACAGAAGCCCAGACGTGCCAGACTTTTCCCCATCACTTGCTCCTTGCCCAAGCACCACATGGCCCAAAAGCACTTCCTTCATGTGGAGACCTAGCAGCACGTGCGGCCGGACCAACACAAGGGGCAGCCCAAAGGGGTCAGGCTCAGGGCTACCATAACCGCGCCCCACTCACCCACAGACGTCCGCCTGATCCCACACGGCCGCTCAGCATGCTTTCTCCTTCTGGGCTGATGTGCCCCTTCACAGTCTGCTCCTCAACAGGCTGAAAGAAGTAAAAATAACATTTTAATTCATGCACTTTGAGATTCCAAAAAATGTTTTCTAGAGGTTCAGAATGTCATCATCTTTGAAGTTCAGCTAAGCCAGCTGCCTCCCTTCCCAGAGGAGCTGGGAGAGAGAGAGAGAGGGAGCCAGTTCTGGGAGGAGGGGTCTGCCGAGGCAAGTGTCTAAAAATACTAGATTTCGTTATTGTGAACACATCTTCTCGTGTATGTGGTTCCTGGACACGGCTTTCTGTTAGCCCAACAGCGAGACTCGGTTTAGAGAGAAAACTCACAAACCCGCATTTATACAGGGAAAGCTAAACAACAACTCTACACACCAGGGGCAGGAATCGGGTCTCTGCCTCCTGTCCCGGTCAAGCTTTGCTCCCCGTGCTCCCACCCAGCCACGCTCACTAAAGCCTGTGACGGCTGTACCCAACCCTACCAGGGAAGGTCCAGGGATGATCGAGATCCCAGGAAGCCTCTTGACCTTCCAGATCAATGGGCTCCTATGGCCCCATGCTCTCCAAAAATGGCACGCTTCACACAGACAACATAGCTGTCTTGTTCCTGCCTGCCTCCCCCACCCAAATGCATGGACCTTAGCCATTGTATCCCCAGCGCAGAGGCCTAGAATGGATGGATGGACAGAGAGGAGGGAGAGGGAGAAAGGGAGGGAGGGAAGAGGGAGGGAGAGAACCCAGATTGCCATGGCCTCACCTGGCCGCCTTGTCCCTGTTCCCCTCAGAAGGGAACTAGGACTAAATGACCACAAGTCTTGGGACAATGCAACTTACCCAGACCCCCCTGGGCCCCAGTCCCACAGTTCCAATACCTAGGAGACAACACTGGGGTCTCTTGCTCCTTCACAAAGCCAAGTTTGAGCCATCTCTGAGGATCTCTGTAGTCTGAAACTCTGGAAACTGGCTGCAGGATCCCATGCCACTCAAGCTATCTTTAGCAGAGAAGAAGAATTCATGAAGTCTCTAAAGCATTCCACTATGCTCCAGGGCTGGGACTCGGGGAGATTCTAGGACTGGACCCTCGTGTCCACAGGCATGGCCTCCCTGTACCTCTCTTGAATCCCTGGCAGGTGAGCAGCTCTACCTTCCCAGAAGCCCACCCATCTGCAACTGCACCCTGAGCACAGGGCTGTAGGCGGGTCCTGGGATCCCACTGGGACCCAGAAGCACCTGGTGCCATGGCTGGGGAGGCAGGAGGTCTCCCCTGCCTCCTGGCCCCCAGCGGAAGTGGCTGTGTGCTATAGGCAAACTCTGAATGATCTCATCTCAATCACAGGTGGTTCTGCTGGGCAGTCCTCCCCTGGTCAGCCTGTCTAGCTTCCCTGACCTTGACAACCACAGAAAAGCTGAGCACACATACGCGCACGTGGGCTATTCATTTCCCCTGCTTGCATTTGCTGGCGCAGCCCCACATGGGCATAACAAACCCCAGGACAGAGACAGGATGCACGCTGAGGACCGCAACCTGACAGCACCCTGGCCACTTAGCAAGGAGAAAAGGAGCCACTGATGCTCTGTGGAGTTCATCTGACCCCCCCACACACACCCTGATGGCCTTCTCTCTCAGCCCATATCACAGCCTGCTAGGGGAAAACCAGAGGCCTGCACAGGAGAGCAGCAGTAGGGTCCCTAGCCACAAACACATGGCAGTCATGCAAAGGCCATGGGCCACCAGAGGTCAGCGAGGGCTCGGAGGGGCCAGGAAGATTTGGGGAAGGGAGTCTACAAAATGGGTTAACTTGGGAAAGGACGGCGTTGAGAAGTGGTCATTCCAAATGGGAGCAGGGGCAGCAAGGGGGGGGCAGGAGCGTGCAGGGGCAGTGCAGGGAGCTGGGGAGCCATCTGATCAGGTGTGCCCCCCGGGCGGGAGTGACCTGGGGCCTCCTGCTTCCCCCCACCCCCACTGCCCACTGCACGCTCCGCAGCTGGCACTTTCTCCCTCCCCCACAAGTAGTTCCCTTTCTCAAAATGACTACTTTGCAGCTCTTTCTTGAGGGGCTTTTAGTGGCTTTTTAAATATAAGTCTGGAGCTGCAAATGCCACCTCGCCAATTTGCTGGAACACTCCACCTTCCCAGAAGTTTCTTCTAAAATGACTTTCCTTCTTCTACCACAAACAGAGCATTTGGAGCAATGGGCCTTCTAATCAACAATTATAAGAAGTTTTAAAAGTCACTTTTAAAAGGCTGTCACGATGAGCCTACTCAGCTATTTTCTCTCTTCCCAAGGGACTACCTAGCGATGGCAGGAAGCTGGCGCAGGAGGAAGGTGGGTGCGTGGGTGGGAGCGGCCTTCATCCATCAGCCAGTGACAGGCCCCTGGTGCCTGGGGGTCCTCAGAGCGCACGTCGGCACCCTGGGCAGCGCTGGCCTGATTGATCCCAAGCAGGATGTCACCTTCCCCCGGCCAGGCTGATGTGTTTGCAGGTTGCTTCTCCTCTCGCTGACCTCCAAATGCTTCAGTTCCTGGGGCCCTGGGCCTGGTCTCCCCCACCTCCACATACAGGTGCCTACTGTCACGGCTTCCCTCCCTGTCTCTGGGCTGAGAGCTCCCACACTTGTGTCTCCGGGCCCAGACGCATACACCCAGCTGCTTCTCTGGCATCTCCTCAGCTTCCTCCCAGCCTTCCACACCTCAGCGAGAGGCACCACCATCACCAGGGCCGCAGCCTTGTCATCACCCTTGTTCTCCTTCTCCTCACCGCCACACCCCCTCCGACTCCCCCTGTGAGGCCCACACCTTTCCCGCCAAACCACATGGTGTCTACTCACCCAGCCCCTTCCAGGGAGCAGCCCCTATCTCCCTGCATAGGCCCCTGGCGTCCAAACACGCTCCCCCTTTCCTTAGCCCTTTCGCCTCCTCAAAATCCAAAATTCAGCCAGCCTTCAGCTCTCAGCTCAACATGAGCCAGCTCAGCCCTGAATGTTCTGAACACCCCGTGCCCAGCAGGGGCAGGAGCGCCCAGGAGTGCGTATACCAGGAGCAAGTATCCCAGGCCACAGAGTAATGCATTCAGCAATGGGGTGATGGTTTTGTTTTTATTGACTATCTGACTTCCCTGCTGGTCTTTGAGGCCAGGACTGGGTTCATCTTGTTTGAGGCTGATCCCAGGGCCTTTGCCACAATAGGTTTTCAGTAAATATTGACAGAATAAATGCATAATCCTGCAAGTCCTAAGTAAGAGGTTGCCAGGAGCCAAGGAATCAAGAAGGAAAGAAAAGGCAAAGAGAATCTGGATCCCTCCTGAATGGGGTCCATTTCAGCATAAAACTCACGCAGCTGAGAAGTCTCATTATTCTCAAACACAGGATGCTGGGAAAGATGGAATATGGCATTTAAACATAAGTTTATGGCAAATGCAACATAATTGAGGGGAGTGAGAAGATTTGTAATGCCCCCAGGGAAACGTCTAGCTGTTCTCACCTCAGTTACACCTGCTGGACACCGGTCAGCCTTCACAGAGCTGAGGGAGGGCCCAGCTGGACACCTGGGTACATGTGACATGAGGTGGACCAAGCTAAGGGCTCTCACATGACATTTCTTCTCTGCCTGGGGTCATCATCCTCCCAGTCCAGGCCTCTTTCTATTTTTTTGAGTTCTGGAAATAGGTTTCTCTTGCTGCAACTGTGATTCCTTTGGGGAACCATCCCCCTGCTCTCCATATGGTTCTGTGGGGCTATCCATCATAGTGCCGGAGCCCCGGCCTCTGGCTACAGAGGTGTGCCAAGTCAAAACAATTACAGCATCACATCTCCCCAGACATAGTCATTGGTCCATGTGGACACCTGACCCAGCAAGGCCAGTCTTTTCCATGTTTATATAGTCATATATAGAGAGGAAGCTTGCTTTCCACTGACATGCCAAGCTAGAGTCATGTGAGCCGGGAGCTGCTAGCAGCCATCCTCCCTGACTGTATGAAGGAAGCCCACCAGCAATAAGAGTAAATGAGACCGAGACATGGATGAACATCAGGGCGAGCAGGGCCAAGAGAAGGAGAAAGTGAGAGAAAGGGCATTATTTGTGTTGCTGGATCCAGCCTTGCCTGAAGGCAGACACCCTTGAATTTCTCAGCTACATGAGTTAGTAAACATCCCTTTTGACTCAAGTGGGTTTGCCTGTTATTTATAATCAAGAGTCCAGATGAATATAGCCTTTATCCTCAGAAGCCCCCAAGATTGACCCCTGTGTCTGTGCATGAATTTGTCTCTTCCAACTCTATGCCAAGCACCTAAGATTACAGTCTGAGTATAAGACATGACCATGCCACAGTAATATAGAAGAGAATCTCAGTGGTGTCTAGTCCCTGTGCCTCACCCCAACCCCTGGGATATACTTTCCCCCTGCAGGCCCTGTGTTTCCGTACCCCGGACTCAGGAAGCTCTGAACACAAGAGCTACAACATCCATTTCCTAGGCCCAGAAGCACTTTCTGGAGTTCCGGCTGCTCTCTCCTTCTAAATGGGGTAAATTCTCTGGAAGCACACCACTCACCCCTTGCCAGGGGTGGGTGAAAAAAACATGGTCTTTCTGGGTGGAATAGAAATGTCCCTCTGAGTGGTGCTCCCACGCATTCTACCCTCCCCATAGTATACAGCCTAATGGAATTTGCTGGAATCCCCCCAACCAATATTGCTAACTCCTCTTTTATCTTCTGTTCTAAAAACCTGTCAAACCCATCATCTCTGCCCCACAAAACAAATTTATTTTTTGAGTCACGTAGGAAAAAATTGAAGTTGAAATGCGGTGAGGGTAGAGGCTTTTGTATTGGTGTCAGGCGTCTGTGAAATCTAATGGAGCCATTCTTTGACAACATTATCTATGTTTGGCTAATTTGGTGGAGTAGACAATGTCCTCTATTGAGCAGGAAAAATAGAATGCACAGTCCTAGAAAAGCAGAGAGTTGGCCCATCGTGGATAATTTGCTTCCACTATTCATCCCGCAGATAGGCACTCAATTAGAGAGACGTTTGCAGGTAAATTTCCATTCATTCTTTTATCACCTCCACACATTCATTTTATCAATGAAATAGTCATTTTTAAAATAGCTTGAAGCAGGGATGCATGTCAGTAAACAAAAGGACAGGCTTCCTTATCACAGTATATTTAATCCTGATTATTTATTCTTCTACCCCTCAGAAAGCTCTGCGACTAATTCACTCTCTCGGTCCCCTCTTACTAACATTTTTCCTATTAATACAGCCCAGACTGGCTCTCTGATGAACCACGGGAGTCAACCTTTCCTGAGCTCCGTGTTTAGGCGCCTGGTGCCAGGGCCGAGGCTAGCTGAAAGGGAAAGAAAGAGCCGCTGATCCTGAGGAACCTGATCAAATCAGAGGCAGGCAGTCCAAGCAATGGGACCACAAAACCCACAAGAGGTCTGCCAAGGGTGGCCATGCAGGACAAGAACCGGTGTCCTGGTGGCAGCAGGCATGGCTCACCGCCAGGAGGCATGGTCTCCTGAATGCCCCACAACCAGAAGAGAACTTCTCACCGAGCTGTACCTGCCAGAGTCAGTTTGGAGTACTTAATAAGCTCTTCCTTTGTACAAGGTCTGGTGCTGGGTACTGAAGGCGTGAGGATGCAGAGCCAAGGTCCCAGCCTCCAAGGTGTCCTACACGAAGAAAACAAGGTGTGGGAGCATTGCCTGTGCCACGAACTCAGGTTAAAACTGGGCCTCCAACCACGGCAGGTTTTTCTTCCAGGATGAAACACAATTTAAAAGATTCATGCCAAGAGGCTGGTTCTGGAAAAACCTATCAAGCCCTGTTATGAGCAGCACAGAGGAACACACAAGGGTCAGAACACATCTCTGACACCAAATGCGATGGTTCATGTTATGTGGCTTGACTAGACCACAGTACCCAGACATTTGGTTAAACACTATTCTAGATGTTTCTGGGAAGGTATTTTTAGATGAGATGAACATTGAAATCAGGGGGCAGTGGGAGCGCCTGGCTGGCTCAGTCGGTGGAGCATGTGACTCTTGGTTTGGGGGGTTGTTAGTTCAAGTCCCACGTTGGGAGTAGAGATATTACTTAAAAAAAAAATCTTTAAAAAAATCAGTCAATCAATCAATCAATCAATGAAGGGACTTGCAGTAAAGCAGATTATTCTCTATGATGTGGGGTGGGCCTCATTCAATCAGCTGAAGACCTGAACAAAAAAAAGATTGAGTTCCCCTGAGAAGAGGCAATTCTGCCAGCAATAAGTAGCCTCTGGACGTGGAACTTGCAGCCTGCCAGCCTGCCCTGCAGAGTTTGAACTCACCAGCCTCCACGGTCACGTGAGCCGGTCCCTCAAAATACACATCTAGGGAGTTAAGCTCTCTCCTCAAATACAAAGCTCCATAGTAAGAGCCCCTCGAATACATAAAATCTGTCTTACCCTCCACAAATAAATAAGAGTAAATATATATATTGTTTCTAGATAATATATATCATAATTCTTATTTTTTTAACTGCAAACCTGATTTATTTCATGCACAACAATGAGAATTAGAATATCCGCTTAAAAGGAAAGCAGTCTTCTGTCAAACGGAGAAGATCAAGATTCTTAAGTCGCTGGCTCTGGGACCTACTACAATGGAAGACTTGCTGTGTTGCTTACGGACGTTAAGCCTCTGTACCTGATGTTTCAGCAGGCTTTTCAAACATGCCTTCCTGCTGGGCCAACTTTTCTAATTCCTTCTGATTGCCAAGCCAGTATTGCAGATAGCTTATGTTCCTCTTGTATTCATCCGGGAACTTTCTCAGGAAGAACATATTCTCCGTGTGTGTGTGTGTGTGTGTGTGTGTGTGTTTCTGTTTCTCTGGAGAACCCTGACCAATATACCAAGTGGCAGAACTCCGCACATTCTGTAGCATGTGTGGAAACCACCCACCCAGCCCACGTCAGGACATGGAGGAGATTCAGAGCCCACTCAGAAAGTGCTGAGGTTTCAAACCTGGGGGAACAGGGAATGGGAGCTGCAGGGGAAACCAACACATGTTAAGGAGAACAGACGTTCCACGTTTTCAGCACCTACATCCACCTGTCACCTCCGGCTAGGGACTAGGGGCAGGATCTGGATCCCTGAATAGCTTCTAGACTCTGCTCTCATTCTCAGGCCTCAGAACTGCTTGGAGAAAAAGCAAACAGCATTACTTTGAGTCCGAAGCGTGGGTACCAGCAAGGCATATGGCTGGCCTGGGATCCCAGATTAGATGAAATGCCCAGTGAGGAAAGCGCAGGGGCCCACCAGGCTTCTCGCCTCCTCCTCTCCTCTGACCCAGAGAGAAACTGGCTCCTGGGGGCTGCTGGGTTGGCCACACCAGGAGTAGTAGCTTCCATTACCAGTTATGCTGCCCACAGATGGGGATCCACAGGGGGAAAATGTTTCTTTTCCCAAAGCAGGACTTGGAACAACCTGGATGAAGGAAGGCATCCACTGTGCATAAATGAGAACCAGTACCCCAGGTGGTCCTCTAGGCAGATGTTACCTGAAGGAACTAGGTCCTTACTGGGCCCATCCAGGTAGGGGCATATCCCAGGCTGGGGACAGAGAGGCCTTTTGAGGGTGCTCCAGGAAACGGTTCAGGTGAGTGGGCTGTCAATCACACTCTTGCTTCATGAATATGCATAAGTGTCATGGATATTCATGAGCATCCCATCAACCTAGCAACAAGAACAGGATTCCTTTTGTTGTTAAACAGCCTCTTAACATCAAGCAGTCTGGTGGGTCAGGAGAGGAGGCTGGAAAGAATGTGCACATCTCTTCTCTCTGTTCCTTGGCCTCCCAACAGCAAGATGGAGCTAATATTTATTACTGTAGCTAATATGCATGGTGCCTTTTAGAGGAAGCTGCTGTGTTCCAAATGCAAGCCTGACCCCATGAGTGCCACTCACCTCCCCCTGCTGTATAGATGGAGACTGTGTTCAAATTGCACTTCTGTAAATAGAATTCTACCTCAGAGAGTTTTTCTCAAAATATTCTTTTATGACTGGCTTGTGTGGGGTCAAGAGGGCTCCTCGCACTTTAAATGGAGGACAGTTGCAAAATAATCAAAGAGGATGTTCTGCAAACAGATGCTTAACTGAACAAGAGAATGTGCAAAATTTACAGAAGCTGGTCATGCTGCCTCGTTCCCTTGGAACTCTGTTCCTTCTCTTTCCACCAGCTGACTGTTGCCCCTGAAAGCCAGTGAGCACGCTCTGTAACCAGAAAAGAGCTGTAAACCCATGAACACTGGAAGCAACACAATGGAAACCAGAGGGCTTTGGTAACCAAGTGCAGAGAGAAAGAGAACCACAGGGCCATTTCTTGAAGCTTCCAAGGACAGAGGATCATGTCCTCTCACCACAAAATCCAGAGAAAACTAAGGGAGGCCCTGGTCACACATTGTGACAGCGTCTGCTCATGTAGGAGTCCATCTTGTCCCTTGGTGACAAGATGGTATCTTTTTGTCGTGCTCCAGATGGCACCTTCTGGGAGAAACTTTTCAATCTCCACCCTGAATCCTGCCCACCCCCAGCTCCACCCCCAGACTTCCTGGACTCGGCTTCTTCAGATACCGTCTTCTCACCTCTGATTTCCCCACCCCTGCTTCTCCACCCACCAGACACTATGAACTCCTTGAAAGGAGGGGTTTCCCCGCCACAAAGCCTCAAATATAGCCTTGCCAGTTACACACTGAACTTCATTTTTAAGGCATAAAATATGGAATCCTCAGCTGAGATTTTATTTTTTAACACAGTCAAATATTTAACTTTTCCCTTGGATTCTAAACTTCTCTAAATGTTTTCGCTCCAAACTAGAACACAAGATTCGGCCATCTTTACGACGTATCCCATTTCCAGTAACACAACATGTGGCTTTCCTAAACAGCCAGGGGACTGAGGGTTCGTGGAACCCACAGGACGAGATTCAGGGAGGATGGACAGAAGCAAGGAGTATCTCCTCAACAGAAGGGGCTCAGACCGAAGCCCTGTCACTCAACCCGGGCTACATGTGGTAAAGTACAGTCTCCAGTCCTGATGATACAAGCCACTTAACTGCCATCAGACATGACTCTCGTCATCTTGTCCTCAAATCCATCCAGGCTTGAGGGCCAGCGTGGGGCTGGGAACCAAGAAGGACACCTGCAGCTGGAAGACCAGATGTTAAGAGACCTCAGCGTAAACTTTGCAGTATTAAAAAAAAAAAAAATCAAAAAACTAAAGAGAAAAGTTAAGTATGCTACCTTGGCTGGTATCCTTCACAATGACTTTGAAAGCCTGATGGCGAAATAGAGCCTTCTGGAATTTTTTTTCCCTCATGCCTCCTCCAAAGTCATTGAAAGAATATGTCAAGGAAAAAGCTGGACCTCACTCAGCTGTCCCCTCTATGCTGTGGCCCTGGGGATTGGGGTGAGAAGACAGAGAGCCCAGAGCCTTGGGACAACTCAACACCCCCAGAGGCAAGCACTGAACTTAGCACCCCCACCCATGCAACGAAACCTAACAGAACCCTCAAAACAGAAGAGGAAAAGTGAATTCAGTGAAACCACCAGAAGTGTTTGGTCCGCAGGATGCCCAGTAACATGTACTGCAGTCTGCCGGCTTCTAGAACAGTCATTTTGAATGAGTGGTGTCAATGCCAGTACGTAGCTCAGAGGCAAGAGGGACATTTCTTAGCTGTATGTAAAACAGCCTTGGAGGGTAATGTGGTGCTGCTGACAGTGTTTCGGGGAGGAGGGGAGGGAGCGCAGGGGTGTTTCTTGCTCACCCCGAGTGCCGTTTGGTGTGTTCCAGCAGCCCCTCCCGGGTCTGCATTCTACTTTCAGTAGACTTGTTCTCAACCACAAGATCAGGATTTTGGAAGCTCAAGGAAACAATGTCCACCCCCTCATTGGGGGAACACCAAAATATTTTTATTTAAAAACTGTATAAAATAAATCCCAAACTATCAGGAGGCCAGATGAGACCAGGTGGCAGCACAGGAGGGAGACGGGGGAAGAAGCCTGAGGACCACGCTCACGGTGGCATTCTGGACGGTGAAGGGCTGAGCAAGAGAAGCATTCGCATCTTTTCTCCCTTCTTTCCCACATGAGTCCACCTGGAAAACAGAAGGTAGGGCTCACTCCTTTATATGAGGTTCCTCCCAGGCCCATCCGTCTAGATTTAGAGGACACCACTGGTTTCCACTCAGTCCATAGACTGAATGGAGCCCCTGCTATCTGCCAGGCTCAACACTAGGGTCAAGGCCTACCTCTATGCACAAAGGCAGGCTGGGGCTGACCCTGTGGCAGTCTGGCTGGGGACAGGTGCTTCAAGCTGTAAAGGGTGCCATGTGCTTGGTGGCCACTTTCCCTCCACGGACTCGGCCGGTCCTCGAGAGCAAAGAGAGCTTGGGAATCACACCTAAGGCCTTGCTCTGCACAGAGCTGCCCATGTCGGGCTTCTGGTTGCTGAGGATCTGAATCCTGGGACCACACTAACAGTGGGGGCCACCATTCTTGGGGTTGCCCCTCTCACATAGGACACCTAGAGGCTGGTCCAGAACCTCAAGGCTGTCAGACCCTCTGGTCATCTGGCACAAACTTCTCAATGCCCTGTCTCCAGCCCTACAGATCTCTCCCGGATGTGACAGCTACAATACTTGTATTTCACAAATTAACTTGCCTTTCCCATTACCCCATGCCAGAATAATCAGCCTCAAATACCACCTTGATGTCATCATTCCACTTCTCAAAAGTGCTACACTATTTCCATGCAGGCACCAGCCTACCCAGCCATGTTTCCCTTACACACCCACATAAAACCACCACTTGGGGGGTGGGGTGGGAAGGTGTTACTGAGTTCTGATAGGGGTATTTACCAACTTACTTCATTTACCTAAATTAGACCTCTTCAGAAGTCCTTTTTCTCCTTGTCCCTCCAATCCACCCACCCACCTACACACACACACACACACACACACACACACACACACACACATCATGTTCCCTCCTGCCTCTAACTTTGGTTTTCTACCTAGAAGGCTGTCTCCCATCTTAATTCCCTCTGCCCTTCAAGGCTTATTCAGGGCTTGCCTCTTCCACAAAGCTTCCTATATTGTTCTCATAAGGGAGACCGGGCTGAAATCCCATCCTGAGCAAAAGCTGCTTCCACAGCATGCCAGGTGCACCCTGGGAACCAGAGACAGCAGGACAGCTGCCTGAGGCATCCCCAGAGTCACGGCCTCTTCCCCAACTCAAGCCTGAGGCCTCCCTGGGAGCTTCTCAAACACACTCACCAAAGGGTCCGAAACTAAGAGCTCACACCTCAAGCCAACCAGAGCTAGGCTCGGGAGCTTCCAACATTGCAGGTTTGGCTTCTGCACCTTCAACCAAGTATGTCTTCCCCCTTGCTTGCCCCTCTTCCTCTGCTCCACCTCTGTGCACTGGAAGGCCCTAAAGCCCAGGGTTCTCAGCACCCTCCCATTCCCTAGCTACCCTAGCACCCTGGGGATACTGCCCAGATCTGTGCCTTTAAATGCCATATAGGTGCCCGTGGCACCATGTTCCACATCACAGGCCTGGAACTCCCCCTCAGCTCTGCCCAGGGGCACAGACCCAAGACCCTCCTCGGTGTGTCCACACAGAACATCTAAAGGAATCTTTAGCTTGACTTGTCTGAACTTGCATTCTTGATCTTCTCTTAATTGGCAGCTTTTGCAAAATTCATCCCTCCTGAGGTTTCTCTACCTCAGTAAAGGACAGCACCATCCATCTAGCCAACCGTTCAGGATAAAAATCCAGGGGTCATCCATGATGTCTCTCTTTCTCTCATCTTCCAGAGCCAAGCAATTAGCCACTCCAGGCAGTTCCACCTCTCGAATCCAACCACCTCCTTCCTCCTCCACAGCATCATTTGACTCACTCACTAGCATGTCTTGGCTGGAAACACCAGCTCCACTGTTCTTCCGGCTTCCAGGCTTGTGTGTTGCCCGTCCTCAAAAGAGGAGCCAGAGTGATGGTTTCACTCCCTACTCAAAACCCTCCAGGGACTCCCAGAATCTCTTACAGGCCCCATGTGATCTGTCCTTGACACTTCTCCAGCCACAGTTCCTATCACACCTCTCCTGGGTAGTCTTCCGCTCCAAACACACCAAGCTAGGTCAAGCCTTGGGGCTTTTCCACTAGCTGACCGTCTGCCAAGAGCATTCGGCCTCCACATCCACATGATGGGCTCCTCCTCATCATTCAGATCTCAACTCGGATGTCACTTCCTCAGATTGCCCAGCTTAAAGGAGCTCTCCGTATCTCCCTGCATCACCTTTTGGCTTGATGTCCCTGCTTTATTCTCCATCCATACCACTATCACTCCCTCAAGGCATCTTATTCATTTTCTTAGTACTTGTTATTATCTGCTCCCAACACTAGAGTGTAAGCTCCGGGAGGGCAGGAGCTTACCTACTGTGTCCACTGCCGCATCCCAGTGCCCAGGACCAGTGCCCACACTTAGTAGGTGCTTGATAAAGGTTTGTCAGAAATTTCCTGATCTCTGTGACATGGTTGCTAGGCTGGGTTCTGCAAGGTAATACCTCTGGTCTGAACAAAGGGAAAGCATAAGCTGGGTTGGGGCTTCCAAAAGCAAGTTCATGGGAGATGCCTCCCCATGGGTCATCTCGTCAACCTTCTGCTGACTGGCTTTCCAGAAAGAGCAGACTCTTCAAGAGCAAAGGAGAAGCCAAGACAGCCAGAGGGCTTCTCAAGCACAGAGCCATCCTTACCTCTGGGAGAAGTTATCAGCCCTCTGGCCAATAGGGGGACAGCTCACCTCCACGCTGTCCGACAGAAACATAATATAAGCCACCAATGGGAGCCACAGACACAACTGTGAATTGTCTAGGGACCATATTTTACAAAGGAAAAAAGAAACATGTGAAATTAATTTTAATAATATAGCTTATTTCGGGAGCCTGGGTGGCTCAGTTGGTTAAGCATCAGACTCTTGATTTCAGCTCAGGTCATGATCTCAGGGTTGTGGGATGGAGCCTGCCATGGGGCTCCATGCTCAGCAGGGAGTCTGCTCGAGGATTCTCTCTCCCTCTCCCTCTGTCCCCTCCCCTGCTCTCTCCCCCTCTCTAAGGAAAAAAAATGTATATATATATATAGAGAGAGAGAGAGAGAGAGAGCTTATTTAACCCAATATACCAAAATATTATCATTTTAATCAATATAAAAACTTAATTGGCTATTTCACATGTTTTCTTTGTAACCAGTCTTCAAATTCCAGTGCAGATTTTACACTTACAGAACATCTCACTTTGGACTAGCCAAATCGCAAGTGCCCAATGGCCAGTGTAGGTCTAGAATAACTGAGCTTTCCCTATGGTAGCCTGAGAAAAGCATTATGTCAAAAGCGGAAGGCATTTTGTTCTCACGTGTTGAATCTTTTCACACGACGATGGGTTTCTTGCATTGGATTAAAATGCAGAGTCTGCATCGATTTTTCTTTCTTTTCCCTAAATTTCTGTGACAGAACCCTTTGCAGGCCCTTGAATTTGCAGCACGTATAGGAGCTGGCCCATCCCTGCCAAAAAAACAGAAGCAGCGTTTCCCCCTGCGGCACTATTGTTATCAGGTTCCTGTCTTCCTGGCTTCAGGTCCACCAAGAGACTATCAGAGTTTATTAACTGACTTTAATAGGGATCTGTTTCTAATAGCAGAATTAATGGGTCCTATAAACCCGTTGCAAAGGGAGAGGGTAATTCCACCGCGAAGAGAGAAGAGGCTTATTTGAAAGTCTGAGAGTGTGCCAGAACCACACACCTTCAAATGAACAAACCCCATCCCTGGCTCGTTAGAATCTCCTACCACGAGCTTGCTGTCCTGGGGTAAACGGCACACCATGGGGCCTGCAAAACCAGGGGTTGTCATCAACAAGGACACAGACAGCCCGCTGAAGTGAGAACACACAAGCTGACACTAATATTCCTCGTGCTTGTCCCTGAGAGGGAGCCCAGTGGGGGGAAGAGCAAGAAATTCAACTGGACTTAATACAGTGAGCATTTCCTGGGGCCGGCGGGGTCTCAGCACCAGGCTCAGGGTGGGAAAGCAGGAAATGGAAGCCCAGACAAGATGTGCAGCCTCCCCTTGGGGATCGTGAGGAAGCCACACTTGATTTAAAAAGCAAAATCTTCCAGAGTTCAGCATAAAGAATACGTCCCTCTTTTGGAATCCAAATTGGCAGGGGTTGGCAGGGGGAGACTTAACGGATGATCTTTTTTCCATGCCAGGAGACTTCACACACCAGGGACAGCAAGACCAGCCATCCTGGGAGATGTGTCCTGTTGGGAAGGGGATGCTGAGCCACCAACAGGAAGGCTACAGACTTCCCTCCCCCCTTCTTCTCTTTGTGATTTCTAGGGAGAGAACACTCAGACCATTTCGAGGCACAGAAAGTGGAGCTTCCCATCATCAAAACATGAGGCCAGAAGGAGCTCAGATAGTGAAAATCAAGGTTGGGGAAAGCAGTAACCAAAGGAACGAGGTCAACAGCAGAAGTCAGGGTGGTCTGCAAGCAGCGGTCAGGGGCACATCCACTGCCAGTGTCATTCGGAAACACAGTGTGCGACAATGAGAAAGAGAGTTTCCAATTACCTGGAAAACTGAACAAGGTACATCCGTGATGAGGAATAACTAGAGTTCAGTAAGGAGCGTGCTCTACCGTATTTAAGGGATTGCGTTTTCTTCAATTTCACTCTGATTGATCTCCTATTGTACTTCAGAGATGCATGTGAGAATGTGGCTTGTTCCAGGAGCTTCACAGTTCCAGCTGCCCATCAGAACCAAGGCCGGGGCCTCACCTCAATCAGAATCTCCGTGTAAGAGGCCTGGATATCCATAGGTAGGGCCTAGGTGTGGCCAGGGTTGAAAACTACTGCTCAGGGGCGCCTGGGTGGCACAGCGGTTAAGCGTCTGCCTTCGGCTCCAGGGCGTGATCCCGGCGTTATGGGATCGAGCCCCACGTCAGGCTCCTCCGCTATGAGCCTGCTTCTTCCTCTCCCACTCCCCCTGCTTGTGTTCCCTCTCTCGCTGGCTGTCTCTATCTCTGCAAATAAATAAATAAAATCTTTAAAAAAAAAAAAAAAGAAAAGAAAACTACTGCTCAAGGAGACTCACATAAGGCCAGTGGCTGAAAGGACAGAGAGGAGGATACCAACTCCAGGACCAGCGAAAGGTCTAGCAAGTCAGGCCACTCATGGGGTCCCTGACATGCTGGAACGGTGGGCTCCTCCTGCTGGGACTAGTTCAGCACTGACTCAGTCATGCAGAGGAGTCTTCAATGACTCTTTGCTAAATCTTAGATTCCAAGAGAATTAAAAGTCAAGTGCTTCATGATTAAATCATTTCTGTGGGAAGGTGCCCATTACCCATTTCCTAACTCAGGCCTGGAAGCATGGAGGACATCTACTGCCTTATTGATGTTTGAAAAGTGGCCTGAGACATTCACCTTGGCTAACAAAACCTAGGGATTTCCGTGGCTTATGGGAGCAGTGGAACAGAATACTTGAAATAAGACTGTCCCCCCCAAATGCAGATTATGGCATAGTCTAGGGCTGACCGGCCGGCCCGTGTGTTGTTCTATCCCAGGCTTCCCACTCTGCAGGACATCGGGATGATCTGGCAATCTGACTTGAAAACATACATTCCCAGGCCCTTCCTCCAGATTTACTAAAACAGAATGTTTAGGGGTGAGGTCTAGGAATTTTATTTTTTAAATATTTTCCCAGGTACTTCTGGCACAAAGCCAGATTAGGAAACTTTGGTCTACGCTCCTCCCCTACCCCCAGGTAGGGAAAGCCGAGCTGATTGTCCCTCACTGCAATACTCTGAAAACTCCTTTCTGGAAAGAATACCCAGAATTGTACCCAAGGCCCCAAAGGGAAATCCACACCCTTATAGGGCTGGTCATGCAATACCAAGCATCACCGAAGCCAACAGAGACTCCAGCCAGACATGTGCAAAGACCTGGAAAATCACGTCAGGCAAAACCTAAGAAGGGTTTGTTACACAATTCAGAAGAGGCAGGGAGGAGGGAAGTCAGGGGGCCTCTAAACAGCCAGGGAAAGTTCCCTAGAGCCTAAGAGAACACTGGGATATGCATTCGTGGAAAGAAGAGAGCATCACCAGGAAGGTGGATGGTGTGGCAAAGGCTGAGAGCAGAAATATATACCCCGGGAACTGGCCCATGTGAAAGAGAGGCATCCTCCAGGCAGATAGGCCCCTAGGGGGAATGGTAGGTGGTAGGGGAGCACCTTGCACTCTGGGCCTCTGGAGCTCTTCTGAACACATGGTCCATGCTCCAGCTCTCTGGGATCACCCTGGGGAGAGGCAGAGACCAGAAGAATGTGGCCAAGTGGGCCACGTTACTGCTTAGGGGGCAAGTTGTCTCGACTGGGCTGATTCAGATCCAAGGTTTGCCAAGTCTCTGACTGCTCATCATGACCCCCCCCCCCTAGAGATAAAAAGCCCAGGAAAAGCCATTTACAAAGGGGATGCTGACCCAGCACTCCACCAGAACCTGAACGATGGCCCATTGATTGGCTCCCAGGTCGTGCAATTCTCAGATAACCCCAGGGTGGGCCCAGGGCCCCCGCTCTCCTCTGGAGGGTCTGAGCGAGCGAGTGCTAGGAAGTTTGGCCACTGAGCAGCTGATAAAATATTCTAGCTCTCCAAACCCCACGGGTGTCATTCCAAGCAGAAAATAACATTATAGGCTGGTGTTAGGTCACTGGATAATTAGGTAAAATGAATGACTAAGTAGACTTTAAAAGCTACATGACCAGCGATGCCCCAGACTGAGGCACTGACCCATCCTCACTTATCTGAGCCCCAGAGACTTAGAGAAAAGGCCATAGCATTTGTGGTGTCCTCCCCCTCAGGGGGGCCCCAGGGAGGGTCTGGCCCTTGGTGCTTAGCTGAAGCTCGAAGCTAAACTGGGAGAGGACATTAAGACCCTCCAGGACCCATGCAGCTCCCTGCTGCCCACAAAGACCCAGGCCCAAGCCACCCCCTCACATGCCCTTTCCAGCAGCATCCACAGCACTCCCTGCGCCAATCTGAGGAAGCAACAAACACTTCTAGAAGCATACCCTCTTGTCGAGTTGCTGTCCACTACCACACTATGTGGTGCTTGCGTTTCTATTGTTCTCTCATTATATCCTCCCAATAACCCCGTAAACTTGGGTTTATGGTCATCTCCATTCTGTGGAGGCACACTGGAGGCCCAGGTCACACCTCGGGGAAGGGGTGGAGCCACAATGTCTGAACCTCACCTTGTGTGATTCCAGGGTCATGCTCTTGTCATAATTAATGGGAGTTTCACTGCACTGATCAGAGTCCAGTCAGAGACTGGGAAACCAGGCCAGGTCCCTCACACAGAGGTGATTCAACACTGCGCATCACTCACCCGGGTGCTGGGACAGCCAGAAGGAGAAGAAGGTGAGGTAGGTGACCCGCACAGTGGGAAATGCAAGAAGCCAATAGTGCTCCAGGGGCTGGGGCTCACAAAGTGGGGAGATGATATTACCCAGAGCTGAAAGGACAGGCTTCAGCCCCAGGAGCTGGGAGCACAGAGGAAGGCCACCACAGGAGCTGCCCTGCCTCGGAGATAGTACTGGAAGAAGAAGAAAGAGAGTAAGGAAAACCAAGGCTTCCCTCACCTTCTCGCCTTCTGGGCCTCCTATGGGCAGAATCCAGCAGGAGACCACCTGGCAAGGAAGCCGGAAAAACCGTCCATGGACTCTGGGTCCAGGAATACAGAGAGATGGTGAGCTGAGATGAGAGATGAAAGTGGAGAAGTAGGGTAAGTTGCACGGCATCCAGCATGGTACCAAGCGCTTTCCAACTTTCTGCCATCATCATCCCAGCAACCCTGTGTGCTGGCATCATCACTGTCCCTATTTTAGAGATAAGGAAAGTGAAACTTACGAAGCCACACAACATGCTCAAGGTCATCCAGTAGAATTCAGATTCCAGCCCACATCTGCCAGGCTCCTAACACCGGGTACACCAGGAGCCGGGTGTAGACATGGCAACCTTGCTATGGCAACCTGCCCTAGGAACTGTGACCCAAGGACCTCACAGCATGTGGCCAACTGGAGTGTGTCACCACCCCCATGGTGCAACCTGGTCATTCCTAAAGGGAATGTGAGTGTGGGGCTGACTCACGTCTCATCATCCATGGCAGCAGCCAGAGCCAACCATGGCCAGTGGCATTCATAGTCACCACCCCGCCAGGAACCCCAGCAAGTCCATACGGGGGTGCTGGCCAGGGAGCGAGCCCTGCGGCAGAGCCAAGCCGCAGGCCAGTGTCTGAAGGCCAGCAGCTCTCCACTTTGGGTCCCTCCCAATTTGATCCACCCCCCGAATTCCACTAGCTCTGCACACAGCAGATCAGGCTACTGGAGAGGGGAGACGGCTGTGACACTAGGGAATGCAACAAGGCTAATTCCTCAGAAACCTCCATTAACTTTACTACTTCTGTGTTAGTGCCTCATTGTAAATAATGATTTCATACCACGGAAACACAGTGCCGGAATCTCCCGGTGAACATAAACTTAAATTCAGCTCCCATGGCCCACTCATGAAGCATGGTACCATGATAGCTGCATCATCTTCCAAGCCACAGAGGTCTGCAAATGTTTTCCACTGATTCCAGGGCAGGCTTGAGTGTCATCTGCCCTCAAGAGAAGGTCTGTGCACCCCTGCACCTTCTCCTGCCCCACACCAAACTCCCTCTCTCTCCAGACTCCTTTTCTGGAAGGAGGAATTAGACCTCAACTGTGAGCCCAAGTAGTTCCCCATTCATCTTAGAAGGGGGCTCAGCTTAGAGCGCCCCCCCAGCCCTTCCTTGCAACAAATTCCAAGAAAAGATATTTCTGAAGACAAGACACAATTTCTAGGAAGATCAACAGAATTTCTTGAAGCAAGTATATCTGCCCACCCCTCACACACAGCTTCCTCCATCCATTCTCAATGCTTCTTTCCCTACCTGCTGCTTCCCTATCTCACATGCTCAGTGAACACCTCCCTGCAGCCCCCAGGAGAGACACCCAGGAGGGGTCAGCTAAAATAAGAATCACCTAGAACAAGAGACTAAAGTCAACTTCTCTTTGAAAATAAACATGCACACACTCTGTCTCCCACCAGCCAGGCAGGCACAGAAATAGCTTGTGGGTGCAGGGCCCTTCGGGAGACTCCTTCGCTCCGAAAGTCTTTAGGCAACAGGTACCAGCGATGCCGGGAGCTCTCTGCTGGAACCCTGCTTCTCCACCCTTTGCTCAGCAGCAGCCGAAGCGGAGTTGTCACTGCCGAGCTGGCAGGACCCTCTGTTTGGACCTCCTGGGATGCACACCAGGTGTCTCACCCGCGCCCCCTCCCCAGACTGAAGAGCAGCCCTGATGGGCCCCTGGATCTGCAGGCTCTAATTTACTTGTCTGCGTCTTTGTGCTCTTTGCTTGCTTAACTCGGGACAGGCAGCTTTGGAACTGCAGGCAGATTTAGGTGACCTGCGAAATTCATGGTACATCCAAAGATGAAATCCGGCTGCCCACGCTCATTGTTCTAGATGAGACGTCCTGTTTTCCAACATCCAATTCCCACCTCGGACTGAATTTAAAAAAGGTCTGTTCTTCAGAAACTAAAAACCTAAATAAAGCCTCAAACAGGAAGAATATTCAGACTGGGGGACCCACTATAAACTTCCCCCCCCCGCACCTCCTTGTTAATCAACTGAGTGTGAGAGCCCCCCTTCCTGCCCTTGGAGGCAGACTGCAGCCAGTCCTCCTAGCACCCCGAGCCCGCATGCACTTCCAGCTCCGACTTCAGATGAGGAAAAGTTGACTCAGAGGCACAAGGTGACTGGCTCAAGGTCACACACAGCTGAAGACTTGAACCCTAATCTCCTCCCTCCGCATCTCCTTCCCAGCTCAACACAGCTCCGGTCCTGCAGCAGCGTGAGCCAGGTCAGCACGCCTGAACGCTGGCAGTTGCTGAGGCCGTGGCCCCTCCAGGTCACTTCCCACCAGGCGTCTCCTCCCCGGGAGCCCTTCCCCGCAAAGGCACTGGAGAGCCCAGTTGTCACACCGCATTTCTCTGCTCTTGGTTTCCTCTCCCTCACGACCTCAACCTCGACCTCGACCTCGGCTTCACCAGGATGTTCCTTCAAATTAGATCCCAGAAGGAACTTCAAGGCAAATTCTTCCCTTTGTGATGTTTATGAAACTTGTCATTGTTTATGCGATTAGAGTGCCCTCAGATGCTAGTGAACCTTCCTCCTGGTTCCCACCATGACCATGTTGGTTCTCTTCCCATCGGGCTGGAAGCATCCTCAGGACCATATGCTGTGTGGTACCAGTATCAGCTCCTCATGTCCGCCCCCACTTGATAGACACTGGTTTCTCATGGAACATGAAGGGTCTTTGAGCTTCCACCATTCCCAGTATGTGATATGCTTACCTTACAGTCCATCAACCTCCATGCAACAGAGGAAGAAGAGTGACTTCACAGGGACCGCAAGATACCAGAGGTCCCCAACTCCACAACATTCCACCAAACCGAAAAGCACATGCGGCCTGAGCTTGTACGAGTTGAGTATTCAGGCTTCATGACTGACTTTTCTAGGCAATTGGAGGGTAGTCCACCAACCCCATGGTCATCCCTGAGCTGGGAAGGAGAGACTGAGACACACACTATCTCCTTCTTGCTCACTGCAGACTTCTCAGCTTGTTAGAGAGAAAAAGACGTATAAACTATTAGAGAACAAGGCAATGTGAACTACAAAGAAATATTGTGTTCTGACCAAAAGGTGCTGTGTTCAGAGTAGGGCAGGAATTGGTGACGTTTACGATCCACGAGGAAGCTAGAAGAGACGCCACTGGTTTTATCTGAAAGCTTTGTTTTCTGAAAACTTGTTTTAATCCTCCCTCTAAAAGCTCAATATGTTACAGGCTGTTGTCAGACTTTGGAGAATCCACAAGGAAGTGGGGGGAAGGAAAAAAAATTGTGAAAATACTAATTAAAGGGAGAAAGCCTCTCTTTGAAGAACTTTCTTCTGAGTAGGAACAGAATTTCCTGAGGGATGCACATTGACATCTTGGCATTCACAAAAAAGTTACCATCTTTTTTCCTCTGGGTCCTGCCACACCTGAGCTGGAAAGAGACCCTGCCTAGGACCCAGGGACACCAAGGGAAGAATCAGATGGTGGGCGAGATGAGCAACAACGGGCAGAATGAGAAGTCCACACTCCAAGGCTGTAACAAAGGACAGCGTACAGCGATATGAGCACCCTGAGTTTCCACATGGGATTGCCTATGAAAGCCAGGCTCCCGCCAGGAAAAAGCAAACCAAGAAACCAAGAAGAAGCAGGAGAACTGTCCACGCAAATGTGCTCCCTCTGCCACAGCACAGAAGTGTCCCTGGCAGTGGCCGCCCCACGAGGGAATCCATTCCCAGCCCTGCTTGCATCTAGGACTGGCCATGTGACCAATTCTCACAAATGGAATAAGGAACTATGAGTGTCCTTTCCTTATAGGTAAGGAGAAGGTGTGCATTCTCCACTCTCTCTTCTTTCCAGCTGGACACCGAAAACAACACGTCCCTCAGGAATGGGGGAGTCCAGATGAGCCGAACCTGGGGCCCTGAATCCCCAAGTGGGGAAAAGCTGCCTGCTAGCCAGGAACATCAACAACAACAACGTTTTGACTGCATTAAAGCCACTGACGTCTGGGAGTTTATTTTTTTTAACAGCAGCTAGCACTGCCACAACCAATACAAGACTTGGGTGAGTTCTTCTACCTGAGTCCAGTCTGACCCGGCAGAGATTTGTAACTGCTGAAGATGTGCAAGAAGGCACTGAAGCATGTCCACGTCTTCAAACTCTTCCCCGGGCTGTATAACATACTTTTATGTAAAGCAGCCAGCAAGTGTTACAATTTTTTTCAACAACAAAAAATTAATTACTAATCAGAGTTATTATTTGCAAGCAAATCATTCTAGTGGATTTAAGCAGAAAAGAAATGTATTTTAAAACAACAATGATGACTTGAATTGACAATGATGATCTATGGATGCTAAAATAGTGGGGTTTTTTTAAGATTTTATTTGTTTATTTGACAGAGAGACACAGCCAGCGAGAGAGAGAACACAAGCAGGGGGAGTGGGAGAGGAAGAAGCAGGCTCCTAGTGGAGAAGCCTGATGTGGGGCTCGATCCCAGAACGCCAGGATCACGCCCTGTGCCAAAGGCAGACACTTAACAACTGTGCCACCCAGGCGCCCCTGGATGCTAAAATAGTTGAACAACGAAAGGAGATCTGGATATTCAGAGGGGGCCAAATTAGTGTCCATAAATTACCTGCTGCTGTAAGGAGTAAGGTCCAACTTTGTAATGAGGGATTCAGGCTGGCCCCAAGTGAACCCACCGAACAAACTGGTAGTCGTAAAAGTAGGGACACCAACCCCAAGACAAAGCATCACTATCAGATATCCTTGCCCGAACAGTTAAACCTGAATCTAACCAAGTCTGTAGAGCAATTTCTCCTTTATAGGAAGCGCAGGGGACAGAGGAACACGTAGAGACACCACCACTGGGAAGGAATCAGATGAATCTAGAATGTGAGACCTTCCACGGAACCACCAGGCTGGTTTCTTTGCCAAAACAAGTCGGTGACCTGACATGATTCTCCAGTGAAAGAGACCTCTGAGACGGGAAGACTACACACACAGTGTGGACACCCAGCGGATCCAGACCTAAACTCAACTGTACAAAGGCATCTTAAGACCATCAGGGGAAGACAGACTGGATAGTAGGTGGGATGAGGAATTACTGTTGATCTTGCTAGGTAAGATGAAAATTGTCAAGTTATGTAAAAAAAAAAAAAAGTCCTTATTTTTTAGAAATTCATGCTGAGGTATTAGGAATGAAATATTCTTAAAATTCTTTGGGTAGAAAGAGATAAAGAAAGTGGGGAGGAGTGATAGAAAAAAAAGGGGGGGGGAACAAACTTAATCAATGTTGAATCTGCCCAGTGAGTAGGTAGGGGCTCGCGTTTATTATGTGATTTTTTTTTTCTCTCTAACTTTTGTTTATGGTTAACCTTTTTTATAGTTAAGAAGGCTCAGTTAAGCATCTGCCTTCAGCTCAGGTCGTGATCCCGGGGGCCTGGGATTGATCCCTACATCAGGCTGCAGGCTCAGTGGGGACCCTGCTTCTCCCTCTCCCTCTGCTGCTCCCCCTGCTTGTGCTCTCTCACTCTCTCTGTCAAATAAATAAAATCTTAAAACAAAACAAAACAAAAAAAGAGTGCTAGAAGCTCCCACAGTCCCCAGGAAGAGCAGAGGACCAGCCTTGGAGGCGCACCACCAGGTTCTTCACATCTGCTCCACAACTGGTCCCCAAAATCTACCACTGAGGTCCCGGTGCCAGGCACAGACTCCTTACTGGGGCCACCACCAGCGCCCAGTATGAGCCATCACCACCATTAGGACCACTGCCCGCTGTCACGGCCAGCACTCTCGCCAGACTGCAGTCTGGATGGTCTCTTCCTGCCCCCTGGTTGCAAGAGAAACCAAAGGTGAGTACTTGGCCCCTTCAACTGTATATAGCAGGAGACGCTCTGCCTCAAAAGTGGAAATGCCCCAAAGAATAAGGAGGTTCAGATACTGGAAAGCCAGAAAGAATGACAAATGACCACAATACCTATGTGTATAAAGACCCCTAACTGAGTAGCATTCTGTGCCCATACCTGTGGCTCAATCCTTGGTACTAACAGGAAAGGACCCTTCTTTCTGCAAAATCCATGCTCCTAATCCGGGTACCACCCCTCTCCTCCCGAGGAATACTCAGACAACACGCACAGGGCTGAGGAGAACAAAGGGCCTCTGGCATGCAGCCCTGTATTCACAACGTAGAAACTCAAAGTACCAAGAGAAGCTTCCTTAGAAGTGAGCCATCGAGGACGGGAAGACCTGAGCTGAACTTCGTGGGGGGAGGTGAATGGAAGGGAGATGAAAAGTAGAGAGAAACAGGGGAGGACATAGCTCAGATGACAGCCTGTCCTGATTTTTCTGGGACCGCCCAACTTATACCCATTGTCCTTCCATAATTATTAAGTGTCCCCTTGCATTATCAAAACAACCCTGGTTTGGACAATAAATAATATGGGCCACCATGAAATAGTGGGAATAGTGGGGGGGGGGCTATGAAGAGCCAGCCCAAGTGGGCAACTGAGCACATTTGGGGAAGGGAGAGGGTGCTGTGTAGAAAGTGCAGGGCTGCATCAAACGGGCCTGGGAGCCACAAGGAAGAGCTCCTGCTTCTCCCTGGGGGTAGTGGGGAGCCACTGAGGACTCTGGAGCAAGACAGTTACAGCCATGTACTGACAAAGGATGGGAAGTAAGACACTGGAGGCAAGGAGAGCAGCCAGGAATCCGGGTGTGGGAGCGTGTGGTGCAGGGGGAGGACCACAAAAGGCAGGGTGTCAGATGCCAAGCGCCTTACAGGACTCTGAGGGGGTACGGCGAGAAGGGAAGAGTGAAGGCAAGTGACCGGGGGGGCCACCCGTGCACATTTCTGAATCAAACCTGCTGCCCTCCTTGAGTGACAGAGACGCCTTTCCCCCCAGATGTGGCATTAACACAAAGAAAGGGAAGAGCTGATGTGACAAAACGTGAAGAATTATGTCTTTGATGTATGAACACTCTTCGCCCCTTTAAACCCTCATAAACAAGAGTTCACTCCAGACTCCCCTGGCGTGTCCACGGTGCACATCTTCAATAACAAGAGGTCTCCAAAGGTAGATTTCCTCTTACAACTGAGGGACTATTTCCATTTTGAGGGGCTGAGAGATGCTTCCGATTAATTGTTAATTTAGCCTTTTGAGACCTCAATTTATATGCAGCATTGACCAGTGTCTGCAAACATTCTGAGCAGAGGAAGGAAGAGGTCCTTAGGAAATTAATGTAATAGTTTCAGCTCATTACTAGAAGAGCTTGTTCTGAGAGCCCAGGAACTTCATTCATTCGTTCAAAACCACTCTGAAAATCCAGTTAAAATCGGAGGTCACAAACAGCAGTGGTGTTTACTTCCTCATTAGGAGAGGTGAGAGCCAACTTCAAAACTGCAGAAGCCTAAGGAGGTGAGAGAAGAGATGCGTGACATCCATGGGTCTGCCACGAAGCAGGGGGGGCGCAGACCACAGGACTCCAAGGGCCGCCATGGAAACACAGCTCTACGGTCCAAGAAAGGCATTATTTCAAAAAGAATATGGATCCCATCTTTAAGAAATAGTTTTGTATTCCTTCAGCTTACATTGGCATGCTTTCTTGGGACCTACAAACTTTAACTCCATCTAAAAAGAAGCCAATAAAAGAAAAGGAAAAAGCAAATAATCACCCTCCCAGAGAAAGGCCAAATGTTTACATCATTGGGAGAACTTACTGGAGACTAGGTCCTCAGGAATTAGACCCGACTCCCAGCAGGGCTGAGAAGAGCAACCAGAGGGGCAGTGTGGTGTCAGAGACAGAACCCCCCCCACCTCCCTCCTCCAAGCTGGAGGCCAAGAGAGCCCTGCTTGGCCAAGAGCCCACGAGACACGCAGGCCAGTCCACTCCCCTTTCTGGGTCTCAGATTTGTCTGCTGTAAAGTGAGGGGGCTGATCTTATCTTTGGGGGGTTTTCTGACCAAGATCAGTATGTCCCCCCGGGGTTGGGGTGGAGAAGTGCTCCTTGTCCCTCAGAGGGCAGCCTGGCCCCTGAGGGGGAAGAAGGGCCTCCAAGGTAGGGCCACAGCTTCTGCCGAGCAGTCCCCCTTCTTTTGTCTTACTTATTAAATTTCTTCATACGGTTTCATTTTTTAATGGTTTTGCTTCTAGATAGATGTTTGAAAGCCACTTCCAGAGTTTGGTGATAAATACTCAAATACATTTTCCCAGCATTAGGGGTGCCTGGGTGGCTCAATTGGTTAAGCGTGTGACTCCTGATTTTGGCTCAGGTCATGATCTCAGGGTCGTGAGATGGTGCCCCACATTGGGATCTGTGCTGGACACAGAGTCTGCTTAAGATTCTCTCTCTCCCTCTCCCTCTGCCCCTCCCTGCCCACCCCCACTCACACACACAATCTCTCTAAAAAAATAAAATTAAAAAAACGAAAATTTCCCAGCATTAAACAAGAGTCCATCCATGGCTGAGCCCCATCAGAGGAGTCACAGACTTGGGTACAGAAGGCCCTGGGCTTTTCTAGGACGTGCTAGAAGTCCCTGCCTGTGTGCCAGTCGCTGCCTCACCAAGTTGCTCACTGCCACACTAGCCCAGCTCAGCTTCTCCTCCTTGAAGCACACAGGCAGATGCTGGAGACAAGGAACAGGTGGACGCAGGCATAGACAAGGAACAGACCACTACACTCCCTGACAGACTGCAGAGCCCTGTCACCTGTCAAGGCTGTAGTGGTTCATCAGTCCCGGAGCCCCACCAAAGTCAAATCCCCAACTGCAACGGATGCTGCGTGTCTGAGACCAGAAGAGCAGCCCAGACGCCAGCCCTTCCTCCCCTAGAATCACTCATGACAACTACAGAGCAGGAGTCGGGGACAGCAGAGATGAAGCGGCCTGGTGCACTGGTCCCACCTCCCCATTTCACGGACAGAGAGGATGAGTGCACACAGGGACTCAGGCCTCCCGACTTCCCCGCTCCTGCTTTGGAGGACACCCACCCCAGAAGCCACCAGCTCGCTCCCTTCTCAGGGCTACACATTGAAGAAACAAGCCCAGATCATCCTTTGCTCAAAATGTCCCAAGGCTGAGAAGAAGGTCTCTCAGGAAGTACCACCACCCTCTTCGGTCTGGAATCATGAATTCATTTCAAAGCACTTCTCAAGCTGGTCCCTGCATCCATTTCACCTTCGCACAAACTGGCTTTTCGTTTGAATTCCTCCTGCCACCACAGCCATTTACTACTGCATTGACCTTTGCTTCTAGGTTAATTATAAATAGTTTTGCCTATTGGAGAAATTGAACTGAATTAGCTAAGTTTTAATCTCTCATCAATAATTCAAATGACCATTTCCCACAAATGAAAAATAAAACTGTCCAGGATGGATGGAGCAGCCGACCCCCCAACCCACACTCCCAGAGAGGCTTCGCCAGGCAGGAGAAGGGGCAGAGCCTCTGCGAGCGGGTCCGCGGCCTGCCTCGGCGGGCCCATGCTTGATTGCCCTCGGTCTGGACTGGATCGGTGCCAGGAGCACGAAGGGTGTCCCAGGCTGGTCCGGCCTGTCTGACAGCCCATTAGCCCCAGCTGTCAGAGACATCTGCCTGCTCTGATTACCGTCAGAGCAGAGGAGACGCGACGGCCCCCCACATCCCGCTGTCTCCCCCTGCCCTGAACTGTCAGCAAGTGATAGTGCTTTCACTTTGAAGCACTCAGAAGCCGTCCCTGACTGCTATTAATAACCTCCCTGTGAGGTCACCTGCCAGTGAAGCTTGGGGAGGAATGGGCCACTCTGGGGCACAAGGCCCCAAACAGCACCAAGTTCCTGCTGCTGTCTCCAGGCAAGAAATAAGCCACCCCAGAGCTGAGCAAAATCCATTCATAAAACATACATGCGACATCAGGTCAGCTTTTGCTGGGCTGTGGGGCTGGGGACTCCAGGGTACACGAGAAGGACACTGAAACTGCAGCAGCTTGTGATGTCATGGGTGTCCTTGGAGGCCTGGACATATGACTCCATACCCAGGCCACACCCTGGACAGGACTGCCCCTGAAAACCAGAAAGATGCCTCTAGGATTGCAAAGGAGCACACAAGCCCCAGCTTCTAATGTAAACTGAGCCACCCTGCTCTAGGGTCCTGGGACTGCCGTAACAAATCAGCACAGATTGAGTGGGTTCCAACCATAGAAATGTCATCTCTCAGGACTGGACCCCAGAAGTCTGCAGTCCAGCAGGGCCTTATTCCCTCCAGGGGCTCTAAGGGAGAATCTGTTCTTTGCCCTTTCCAGCTTCCAGTAGCTCAGTGTTCCTTGACTTGGGGCAAATCGTATCTGTCTTTGCCTCTGTAGTCACATGGCCTCCTCTTCTCCCATCTGTGTCTTCTCCCCTTTGTCTATCCCAATTCTCCCTCAGCCTTTCTCTAAGAAGGACACTCGTCATCGGCATTAGGGCACCCCAGGATAACGCAGGATAGTCACCCTGTCTCAAAATCCTTAACTAAATTATCCCTGCAAAGACACTTCTTCCAAATAAGGTCACGTTGACAGGTTCCAGGTATGTGGACAGAACTTTTGGGGGGGCCACCCATTCAACCCATGACACACCTTGCCTGTGCAAAAACCAACAAGAGAATGGCGTTGGGATCACCAAGCTCTGAGTCTGAATCCCACCTCTGCCACTCAGTAACTAAAAACCAATCCTTTCTTAAGATGTCACCAACACCCAGTTTGATTCCAATAAAGGGCCCAGCAGGGCGGTGATCTGCAAACAGGCCTTGCCCTCCTTCCTCTCACCACAGAAGGCCCCACTGCGAGCTCAGTGACAGTCCCACCCCAGGCCCAGATGGGAGTGAGAGCTTCATGTGCCCTGCAAGGTGGCCTGCTGCGGAGCCATTTGCTCCTGCACTCCAAGGTCCCAGCACTCTATCTGTCACCTCTCACGACACCTCGTCTTCCTGGGCTCCGGAACCTGGCTGCCTGCCTGCATGTTTCTGCTTCAGAGCCCCCAGCAACGCCAATAGGTCTCCAGCCCAGCTTTGTTTGCTTTTAATTACGAAGCCCACCAAACAAGCCCCCCATGCAGCCATGTGTGCGCACACCTGGCTGCCTCTGACAGGTAATGAATCGCTCAGCCGTGTTCAAGGGCAGGCCCTCCTGACGGCAGGGGGGCAATCGACCGAACAAAGTCAGGGTGAGCTCGGAGGTCAAAGAATATTGAACAGGGAGTGTGATGCCATACCCCGCAATCGCGGGCCTCCCGCACGGTGTCCCTGGGCGCAGCTGATATTGACACAGGTATAGTCTCGGAACTCTGTGCTTCTGACAAGGAGGATTGATTTCTCTAGGAAAATGGAAAGCGGACCCTGAGCAAATACTCTCTTATATGTCAGCACGGAGACAAAGCCTCTTTAACATCACTTGTGAGGGGCAACTAAAAGAAAAGCCAAGTTTTTCTTCAAGCCAAGAGGAAGACAGATGAGTGTGTAGACCCCTCTGGCGTTATTTTCTTCGGTAAGATGAACAGACCTCCAGAGCCCTGGGTTTCTTCTCTACCACCCCACTCCAAATTCTGAACCCTGCACGCAAGGCTGGTCACACAGCAGCTTGGAGCCATCCTCGAGCAGGGGAAGGTCATCCTCACTGACCCAGAGGTGGCAACGGGCACAGCAGGGTGTATAGATATGGGGGGGGGGTGTCCTGTGGGGCTCAAGGACCAGGATTCACCTCAAAGCCCGAGAGGTCAGCCACACAGGGGCACATGCCTGCCCATCCCAGCACCCTGGGCAGCGGGGAGCTGCCAAGAGGCTCAGAACAGCATGGCATTTCCCGGGTGATAGCCATGAAGGGAAGCCAGAAGGTAGTCAGTGCCAACCCCAGTCTCATGCAGACTCCCCAGTGGGCACAGAGTGTTGGGTATTGGTGACACGTGGTCAGCTTTTAGTCCCCCCGACGCACGGTAGATGCCCAATGCCCAAGAGGAGGGTGATGGCTGAGAAGAAGGCAGGCTTTGTGTGAAGCGACAGGTCAGTCAGCTTCCTGGGGAACCAAAGACACCATGTCTGTGAGGATAAAAGGCAAATACGCTTTGGGTCCTGTTCTCGTAAAAATTAGAAGGACATATGTCGAAGTGTGAATTCACACTCACACACGCCTGGAAGCATCTCTAAAAGGCTGTACACTGAAGTGTTAGTGTCTCACCCTCCATGGTGGGATTTGGGATTTGTTTTTCCTTGTGCTTTGTCTCTATTTTCCAAATTTCCTATAATGTACATCGTATTACTTTTACAGTGTGAAAAACTGCTATTTTTTAAGCTGTACAAATGCAAAGAATTGGCAATTTTAATAGTTCTCATATTCCTGCATCCACTCGGTAAGAACAAACTGTAGCCGACTGTGCCTAATTAGATTATGGGGGACTCAGCCAATTGTGTGCGGGGTACCACGAGCCCCACGATCCTCCCAGACCAACGGGGGCACTGGACCCTCAGTTCTCCCCCTGCAAACGCTGGGGCCCCAGCACTGCTGTTGATCCCATTTAAGAATAACCAAAAGAACCAAATAGATGTCACAAATCACTTAGTCTGCGCAGTTTTCTCCTCGAGGATGCTCACGCAGGCTTCCAGCAAGGATGACGCAAAGTAACAAGACAGATGTAGTAACTAATACAAAGTGCTTGGTTCACTAAACAAAGAGCTTTTGATGCTGTAACTCAATTTATGCTGGCGTAATAGGATCTGAGCGGGCTAAGAGGAGCCATATACAAGGGACAGGCAGCCCTGACAGCAAAGGGAGAGCAGAGGGCTTCTCAAGCCCGCTCTCCTCACAAACCAGCCTCCCAGGACCTCAGAAAAGCCCTATCCCCTCAGGTGAGACCTTGCGGGAGTTTTCACTTTGCTGCAGGAAAAGACTCCAACGTTGCTTGGTGGCTGCCGGGACCAAAGACCGAACCGAAATCCCTTCTCCCGAGTGCCACCCTCACTCATTCCTGTAATCAGCACCTACTGTGTACCGAGCACCCACTGCATCACCAAGGTGAGTCTGGGGAGGGTCCGACACAGGTGCCAACGCTCAGGAATTCACAAGCTGACAGATAACCTTCTCGGTGCTGTCAGAGGAGGTGGGGACAGCGTCTAGTGGTTCTGCTGTCCCTGCTGACCCCGGAGTAATAGAAAGGAGCCCCAGTGGCTGCTTCCCAGAGGCCCAGCCTGGGGAATGACAGAAGACACCTCGTGATTACTCTTCGTACAAAGTCGGGTCTCCCCCAAGGGGCCATTTCCACAGCTCTGCTGCCAAGCCAGAGGAAGAAGGCCTTGCCAGGGACCCTGCCCCAGAGTCTGCTCTAGAGGGGCCCGTCATCTTTCCTCCCCCTTCACAGCCATGGTTCCTCTGTCATTGGCATCACTTCACCACTGTAATGAGAACCTCTGGGTCTGCAGGGCCAGCAACCCACCCTGATTCACGGCTCCCAGGGAGGCCTCGGACAAGACCCACACCCTCTCTGAGGGGCAGACTACCCAGCTGGTCGTAGCCCGGGCTGCCTGGATGGAGACAGAGGGTTGGCCTAGCCCTGCCCTCAGACACTCTCCAAAGAAGGTGTCAGACAGCCCCCCAGAAGGGGGCTCCAGTGATAAGATCAAAAGCGTGTGCCCACTTCTGTGGGACAGAGGGGCTGATGAGATGGTTGTAGCAGCTGAGAGTATTCCTCTCATGCTCAGGCCTGTGCACCGAAATTGAGGTCAAGGCTTGGGGGCAGGGCGTGGGGAGCTGGAGCAGCACGGTGATGAGCCGGCTAATCCCAGACCCAGCAGGCTTCTTGAGCATGAATCAGGAGGGGGGCGGGGGGGGGGGGGT
>NW_024426663.1:59100827-59106929 GCF_017311325.1 Ursus maritimus | reverse complement strand
GGGGGGCGGGGGGGGGGGTTCAAGTCAGTCTCAGCTGAGCTGGCCACGGGGCACTCTGCTCCCCAGGGTGCCCACCTGGCTGGGATGGAAGCAGCTTCCAGAGGCCCTGGGAGGGGCTGGGCTGGGAATGCTGCCACATGGAGGAAGTGGAGGGCCCACCACTGCCCACCAAATGGCCAGGGCCTTGGGAAGGGGGCCCTGCTCTCTGTTCTCACACTCCCCCTCAATCCCTACCCAGCCTCACCTGGGAGGGAGGGGAGCACAGAAGCACCCACCTGGCTGGGATGGAAGCAGCTTCCAGAGGCCCTGGGAGGGGCTGGGCTGGGAATGCTGCCACATGGAGGAAGTGGAGGGCCCACCACTGCCCACCAAATGGCCAGGGCCTTGGGAAGGGGGCCCTGCTCTCTGTTCTCACACTCCCCCTCAATCCCTACCCAGCCTCACCTGGGAGGGAGGGGAGCACAGAAGCACAAAGCACGTCCTCTCCAAGGGGGATCCACACAGAAAACCATCCCCACTTCCCTGAGGAGGAAACTGCAGCTTGAAAGGGTCAGAGCCAGCACTTAATACTGGCCTCCGGCCTCGAGTCCCAGGGCTCCCTCCTCCACATTGCTCTGCCACCCTGTGCAGGAGTCCTTCTCACTTAAGTGAAATTTGGGACACTGGGACATGGCTCAGCCACCCTGGGCCTAGTACTGGAGCGTCCTCAGGGGCTCTCCTCTCCACCCCCCTCCACCCATTGAAAAGCTGGGCCTGAGAACTGGAACTGTTCCCCACAGTACCCCTCACCCTGTGGGACCCCAGCAAAACAGATCACTTCTCTGAGCCTCAGTTTCCCCACTATAAAATGACCAGCTAGACTAAATGTCATCTGAGGGCTCCCCAGCTCTACCCCTACAACTCCAAGGACATCTGGGGAGGTGTCAGGACCTGTTAGAGCGCTGAAGGTCACAAGGCTGGGGGCTTGAAGGACGGTACCTATTTCTTCCCCAGCACTGTAAGAGATACTGAAATAGGAAACACAGCCCCCATCTCAAAGACCCTTCGATCTTGCTGGGAAGACGAGAGAGCCCACGAAAGAGGGTGGAATCATTCTTAAGTCCCCAGTGAGTGTTCTGAGTGCTTCCAAAGGAGGTAGCAAAAGATCCAGGCCCCATCAACGGATGCGTCTGGATGGGCCAGTGGGCAGGAATCACAGACAGGAGAAGACCACCATCAAAGACCTGGAGACAGCAGAGCGCACCGTGGGGCCAGGGCCGCTGGAATCCGGGCACACGGAAACCTGCCCTGCGCTACTCAAGGAAAGACGAGAGCCCTACACTTTGAAGTTACCAAATTCCTTTTAATGACTCTTAAGTGCTTCCTTACAACTTTCTATAAATCTACCAGCTCATTCCTGTCCCAGAACTCCACACGCAACCTCATTAGGAGGCAGTAAGTGGTGGGAAATATTGATACTTCTGGCTAATAGTGTTATTAATACCATTACCATTCATATCGCCTCGTAAACAACTCTTATAGGACATTTAGCATGGCTAAGTCCAAATGAAGATAATACTATTGCTAATTATATCTCTATAAACTTATTTTATGGCAGGGAATAAGGGCTCTTATATCCTCTGATTACTCAGTTGCCAGAACCATAAGGAAGTAGGCAAGACTTCATGAAGACGTGCCCTCTGGGGATGATTCATTACGAATAATTGTGGTTTGCAAAAGCACAAGAGCTTTGAGGAGATTTTTAGAAAGAAAGGAATTGTAATTTGTAGGAGGCAGGACAGGGAGAAAACATCTCAGGCAGCCAGAATGGGAGAGGCCGACTCAGTAGTCTCAGCTGCTTGGGACCCGACAGGCAGGGAACACAGGCTTGCTCTCTGTGGCGTCCGAGGGGCAGAAAGTGGCGGGGGCGGGGGGGAGGGGGGGTGTATACCCCGGCTGCTTGTTTGTGCTGCAGATACACCAGTGTCAGGAGCAAAGCTAACCCGGGTCTGCATCTCAGGGCGGGGAAGGAGGTGTCTAAATCCAGCAGCTCTGAGATCACTTTTTGAAATCATTCACATTTTTCATTTACTTAATAGTTTACTTAGCATTTATGGACTCAAAGGGGGCTTATCTGAAGCTGGGGGAGGAGCTTACGCTGTCTCTGGAAGTACTGACTGCCCCGCAGAGATCCCCTCCTGCATTGTTTGGCAAACAACATTCCCAGATAAGGGCCAAAAACGCTTACTCTGAAGGAGGCTGTGAATAAGAAAATAAATGCTTTTCTTTTTCTCTTTCTACCTGAGCTCAGACAATTTACAGTATTAAATGTCCCCTTGTACTCCGGAGAACTGGAATTGATTTTTTTTTCTTAAAAGTGCTCATTGGGTTGCTTATAAATTTCTTGAGCTGTTGTTATCAAGCTGTAAATTGCAGTTATGAGAATAATCACAGATCGATTGCAGTCATTCTGAGGGAGGGCCAGGTCTGCACGAACATAGGCAAGTAGGGCTTTGGACAGACATTTGTAGTAAATAATCTTTAGTTCAGATCCAATTAATTAAGAATTGGTGAGATCTCAGCACGATGCCAGGGAGAAGTCTGCCTTCCCTCCATCTGTGGTGTAGGCGTTAGTGCCATGCACCAAGTATTTCCAGTTCTCCTCCTCTCATGCAAGTCCTCATCTCCTCCGAAGTCAGACAAGCCCACAGGACTTATTTTGGCCAATGAAACGTGAGCACGAATATCACGTATTAATTTCAGGTAGGGGCTTTAAAACAAGGGTTAGCAAACTTTTCCCACAAAAAGCCAGATAGTATAGATTTTAGGCTTTGTGGATCATCTGGTAACTGTCACAACTACTCAGCTCTGCTGTTGTAACAGGAAAGCAGCCGTGGATACTATGTGATCAAATGGGTGTGGCTGTGTTCCAATAAAACTTTATTTGTGGACAACGAAATTTGAATTTCATATGATGTGTGTATGTCATAAAATATTATTCTTCTCTTGTTTTTTTTTAACCATTTGAAAATTTAAAAAATATTCCTACACTGCAGAATATACAAAAACAGGTGTGACCCAGAGGCCATAGTTGGCCAATCCCTGCCTTAAAAAAATCAGTGAGGGATTTGCTGCACCCCTTTCCCCTGCCAAGATGAACACAGAAACATGTGTGGAGATGGAGCCCTCTATCAGCCCAAGGCCCATGAGTGTCTATGATCAGTTCCCACTGCACATACAGAGTGAACAAGGGATATACTCTTATTTAAGCCATTGATATTGTTGGGTATTCGTTACTGCGGCAAACCTAGCCTGTCCTGTCTGAAACTGTCTACAAAGGATTTTTCTAATTGAATAAGTAGAGTAGATAAAATTGCAATATGAAAGTATTATTAAGAAAAATGACTTTTCAAATATACTTTAAATGTACTTTATAGTACCTACTTTCATTAAAATCATAAATTATACATAAATGATTTTAATCTGTTCATTAAAGCAAATCCCAAACATGCTGAAACTTGACAACATCTCCGAAGTCTATCAAGAATCACATTGGATTTTTAGAGTCACTTCCTTTTCAAGGAGATTCACATTCAAACTAGCCTTTCTCCTATTCTGTCCTGTTCAGTGAAATTGACAGTTTGGGAATCTGAGCCTCATACCCAGTATTTCCATCTGTAGACCAAGTGACAGGTGGGGAATAGCAGATGTTTCCAGACAGAATGAATCATTCCAAACATCACATTTTAATAATACGTGATTGAGAAAGAAAGAGGCAGATAAAGACAGAGAGGTATGCCATGTGACTTTGGGTACGTCCCTTGTCCTCTCTCAGTCTCAGTTTTCCCATCTATAAAACTGAGAAATGGAACAAATGTCCTCTACGAGCTCTTTCAATTCAGATAATCTAAAGCTAGATATAATTTCACAATCTAAAACAAATCCTTTCAGACCTAACAAAATAGAAAAGAACTTTGAATACAACCCAATCTAGAATTTTGACAAAAGCCTTCACCTAAAGAAGTCAAACGTCCCTATATTAAGCCCATAGAATTGGTCTAAATGTCCAGGAAATTAACAAAAAAGAAATACAAACAGACAATGAACATTTAAGAAAATGTTCAACATCACTAGAGACCAAAGTACACAGATTTAAAGATCCAGATGCCATAATCCATCTACTAACTTTGTAAACACTCCTAAGGAGGATCGCAGGCCATAGTGGGAGAATAGGGAGTAAAGAGACCTGTGCTAACAGGGCTGTCAGTTAGCATGGCTTTTCTAAAAGACATTGCAGCAATATAAATTGAAAAACACAAATGTGGGCATGCCCTTGCACCAACGAATTAAACGTCAAAGATTTTTTTCTAGAAAAAAACTAGATAAGTACCACAAAATATAGATGACCCACCTGATTAATGCAGGATTATTTACAATATCAAAAAAAAAAAATAAATGACCAAAAGTAAGGAAATGTGTAAATAACAAATGGCACATTGATACAATGGAATACAATTCAGCAATGAAAAGTAATGCTGCCATGTAGAACATGACCCTAATTCTGTTTGGGAGAGGGAAAAAAGTAAAAATTATATGCATACATGGAAAAAACACTGGAAATTTTCACCAAAAATAGAAGTAGTAATCTCCAGAGATTTTCATTCTCTCAATTATCCTTTTATTGTATTTTCTAGAGTATTGCAGAATTAGGGAAACAAAAGCATTAAATGGTACTAAAAATAAAGAAGTACAATCTACATTTATTTATTTTAAAAAGTATTTTGATACAATGAAAAATTTTTTAAAAGTAAACTACCAAATAATACGTAGTTAGAGTCTGTTTGGGAAAATAGGCAAAAGACTGGAAGGAAATAAAATAAAAATGGTCTCTAGGGGAAGGATTATGAGTGATCCTTTTTCTTCTTACTTGTCACTTTTTTCTGATTTTTCTCTGCTGAACACAAATTATTTATGTAAAAGTCATAAAGAACAACTTTTAGAAAATAAAGAAATGAGTTGAGAAGGATCTAGATGGTTCAGGCAGGTTTGCTCTCAGTACTGAGTAAGAGTCACCTAGACCAGCCCCCTTTTTCTTCCAAAAAGAAATAGCCACTGCCATGGCCCATAGCATCGCTCCCTGCAAGAACACACGGCCCGGATGAGGCAGGTGGGAACACCTGAAGCCCAGGATTCCATGATGACCAGGACACACTTCTAAAACATGTGATATTGATACTGACAATGTGATATAAATATCCAATGTGAAGGTGTCTGGAGATGGGATCTTAGGGAAGTCATTAGGTTTAGAGGAGGTCATGGGGGTGTGGCCCCCATGACAATTAGTGTCTTTCTAAGAAAAGGAGAAAACACCAGGACTCTTTCTCTTTTCATTGTGTTAGGACACAACAAGAAGGTAACCATCTGTAAGCTATGAAGAATCCTAACCAGAAACCAAATCTACCAGCACCTTGATCTTGGACTTCCAGCCACCAGAACTATGAGAAATAAATGTCTATTGTTTAAGTCACCCAGTCTGCAGTATTTTGTTATAGGGGCCAGAGCTGACTAACACAGAGGTCATTGTCTTTCACCATGAATAATATCATTTCACTGCCTTCAAGTTTCCACTCTCCTTGGAAACCAGTATCACATTCAGTGTTGCTCTTAGAAGGTACTTTGTCCTTTGACCCTCTGAATCCTTCAAGATTTCCTTTTTCACTTCCAGCAGTTTCATTGTCATGTGCCTACATATATGCCCTTTAATTTATTCTACCTAGGGTTCATAACACTTCTTGAATCTGTGGCTTGATGTTTTTGTCAGTGGCCAAATTCTTGGCCATTATCTTTTCAAATATTGCTTCTACTCCCCCCTCCCCTTTCTGGAACTCCAATTACAAATATCAGACCATTCCGTTATACCCCATGTGTCTTAGGGTCTTTTCTGTATTTTCTATCATTTTTTCCTGTCATTCAAACTGGAAATTTTCTACCCATCTTTCTTCCAGTTGGCCAATCTGCTCTTCCACTGTATCTAATATGCAGTTAAATCCCTCTATTGAAGTCCCAGTTATTGGTTTCACAATTTCCAAATTTCCATGTGCTTATTTAAGTTTCCAATTCTCA
>NW_024426663.1:59071877-59100819 GCF_017311325.1 Ursus maritimus | reverse complement strand
GGAATTCTCTATGTTGCCATTCAAATTCTTGAGCGTATTAATCACAGTTGGTTTGAAGTCCACGTCTGATCATTTCAGTTGCCAGACTCCCTTCCAGTCTATGCTATCATATATTTTCCCTTGGTTTTTAGTCAGTTCTTGTCTTTTATATACCTAGTTCTTTTTTAGTGAATTCCAGATAGTGTAGAGATAATATGAGTTTCCAGATCATGCTGTCTTTCTCAAAAGAAAATTCATTTTTGTTTCTGATGACAAACACAGTAGGGACATATGAACTTAACCCTGTCAGTGGTTGAGCTGATTTAAAAGGCAGGCTTCAGGGGAGCCTGGGTGGCTCAGTCAATTAAGTGTCTCACTTTGGTTCAGGTCATGATAGGATAGAGCCCTACCTCACCTCCATGCTGGGTCTGCTTCTCCATCTCCCTCCGCCCCTCCCCCTACTTGCACTCATGCTCTGTCTCTCTCATATAAATAAAATCTTTAAAAAATAATAAAAAATAATATTTTTAAGTAATATAAAATGAAAGGTAGGCTTCAGCTTGTCTGAGGGCAAGTCTATTTCAGGTTCAACTTAACTATTAGAAGTTGCAGCTGAAAGTCTGGGGAGTTTACCAGGGCCCTTCCTACTTGGCAGAACCGAACCCCAATTTTCCCCCACAGACCCATGAAAATGCTAAAAGCAGCAATCAGCTTCTCAGCCATTTGGCAGCCACTTCCTGCGCCGCCTCTCAGCTGTGGCATCTGAGTCCACAACCAACCTGAGCGTGAAAGTGGGACTAAAGATCTGGCTCTCCTCCTTGGGTTTCCCATCTTTCAAGAATATAGGCCCCCTTAAGCCAAGCCTTTGTTGTTCCAATAGCTTTCTAAAGCCTTCAACATGTTGTATGAATTCCATGGAACTGTATTCTAGTAATTATGACTGCATAACAAATTTCCCCAAAACTCAGTGGTTTCAAACAAGAACAATCACTTATTATCTCTCATAGTGATTGTGGTCAGGAATTCAGAAACAGTTCAGCTGGGTGATTCTGGCGGGGGGGGGGGCGTCTCTCGTAAGCTGTAGTGACATGGTAGCTTTGGCTAGGGTCATCTCAAAGGCTCCTCCACTCACATGCCTGGTACCTACTTTGGAAAGACTGAAATAATTGGGCATTTGGTTCCTTGGCCATCTCTCACTAACTCCGTGTAATCTCTCCATGTAATTGCTATAGCACGGAGGTTTCAGATGAGAAGACTTCTTGCAAGTCAGCTCAGGGCTCCCACAGCATGGGCACCCCAGGAAAGAAAAGAAAGGACAGGTGGAAGCTTTTATGACATAGTCCCAGAACTCATGCAGCTTCACTTCTACCACATTCTCTTGATCCAGGCTATTACAAACGTCCATTCATGGTCAAGGGGAAGGAATATAAAACTCAACTCTCAATGCAAGAATGTCAATGTCATGCCGTAAGAAGACACAACACACATGAGCATGTAGTATGGAAGAGATGTGGATGTGGTCTTCTGGGAAATACAATCTACCACAACTTCTCCAGCTCTTCTTGATGGCAGGTTGGTCTAAAAGAAGCTAGAATGTCATTGCCAAGCATAGAAATTCCCTTCTCTATTAACTTGGAGTTGTCTTTAATGAAGATAGGACTGCCATGACTGTGCTTTGGTGAAGGACATCCCTGATTTGGAGCTTTTCCTTTAGTTTGGCTAAACCCACCTTCCAGGTAGGGAGCAGTTATCACATCAGTTTTGGGCAAATCTCAGAGGCCCAGTGAGAGTTCAGGCACCATTTTGGCAAGACTTTGGCCACTCTAACCAACACAGCCTGACTGCGGTTACCCACTCAGACCCACTCTGAAGGCTCATTTCTCACCCAGCACAGAAAAGAAAATCCAAACTGCTTCTCCATGATCTATTCTACCTTTGCTTTATCTCCTCAGCTCAGTACTTCCCACAGACTATTCCATAAAAACTCTGATCCTACATGATGCAAATTCTGTTAAAAAAAAAAAATACAAAGAACTCTACGTATTATTTCCTCCCCTTTCCAGAGTGTAAATGCATATTAACATACAGCCTCTGAAAAGTCCTGCAGCAAAGATATTTGTTTCCCCCTCATCTCATGAATTTATTTGATCATGGAAAATGGATTTGGGGGGAAGTTATCTTTTCATTAGCAGGATGCCAATTAACACCCCATAAACATTGTATAGAACATATCAACATTGTATAGAACACCCGCACACTTCTGGTTCCACCTCTGCTC
This sequence comes from Ursus maritimus, assembly GCF_017311325.1. Lineage (NCBI taxonomy): Eukaryota > Metazoa > Chordata > Mammalia > Carnivora > Ursidae > Ursus > Ursus maritimus. The sequence continues at coordinate 59,098,562 of NW_024426663.1, read as the reverse complement.
TTGTGGGACTGTAGAACCAAGTTGTTTATAATAAAATATTCTGTCTCAAATTGCCTAGTGGGAGTGAGGTCATGGCTGATCACTCTTTTGCTCAGTGGGATGCATTTCTGGGTGTTCAGAAGCAAAAAGATGGGCTGTGTACCATTTTCCAAATTAGGCTGATGAATGCATCAACCTTTTCCACCTGCCAGTAACACAACAAGAAGTTTTTAAAAGGCTTGTGTTTACTGTCTGCCAATACACATGGGGCCATTAGCCAGTTGGCAGGCCTTGTGCAAGCTTCATTCCTGCCAGCTTGGAGTGAGCTGCCCACTCCCTAGCTGAGAGCCACGATCAATGTCCCTTCAGCGCTAAAGGACTGTAGGGGTGAGGGGTGGAGGAGCAAATGGGTTTGATGAGGGAGTGAGAAGCAAGGAGAAAGGGACAAAGCCTTGTCTTTCTAACCTCTGCAGGGGAGAGTCCTCCCACTCAAAGCCTCATTCCAGGCATCGCTCCCTATCTGTTCTCCCAATCTCTTGATAATTTAGATGTGCTTCCAATTGAGAGCTGAGTTGTTTAATAAAGCAAAGACAATCGACTCTTCCTCAGTGTTATAATAGCCTCTCTGTGTGTTTACTTGAGAACAAATGCTGTTATAATTTCTTTGGGGAATCAATATCTTCCAGTGCATATGCACTGCCCTATTGGAGGTTCAGATTGTGTAAGGAGAGAAGGGGAAATTTATGGCCTTGTAAATGCTGGCAGAAGGTAGTAGGTTTAGTGAGAGCTGTAATTAAAGTTTTGCTGATAATAAAAAATGGAGGCAATAAACAATCCCACAGATTTTCCAGTCGTCAGCTCTAGAACTGCTAAACCGTCACGGGGTCCTGGACACTTGCTGGTCTCTGCACTATGAACCTCTGAAAGTGAAGGTCGCGTGGTCCCAGAGGCCGCCAGCTCCTGGACCCTTGAGATGCCCTCCACAAGCTCACAGGCCCAGCAAGACACAGTCACTCACTTTCCGATATGCTCTCTTCAATTTCAGGGCAGCAGGCGGCAGGCCAACCTTTGTTTTATGGACTACTTCCGAGGCTGGCTGTTCAAGCCAGAACACCGCCAGGCCAGCAGTCTACACGGGAGCGGAGATCGGGAGACACAATCTGGAGGCAAGGACCTGAACTCTGAAAGGAGCTGAAGTGTAAGGGTAAGTGAATCAGTTCCTACAAATCTTCTTGGAAGGGCCCCATGCTTTCCCCCAGAAACCCTGCTCAAGTTCCCCAGAGCAGCACAGGAGGCTTTTCCCCAAGATGACTGCTCACCTCTCCACTCTCAACTGAGCACTGTCTGTGCAGTTTTGTGTCTGTTCTGGGCTTGACAGAAGCAAGGGAATTGCACCGTTGGACGGCAGGAGGAATAGTGACCTCTAGTACCCACAGGAGGCCAAGACAATGCTGTCTGTGTCTGCAAGCTTCCACCAATCCCCTGCCATGGGGCTGAGGTCTCTTCTTTTGAGGAGGATACAATCACAGGCACTTCTCCCTGAGATCTCTTGTCAAAAGAATGTCAGGCTACAGAGGAACGGGGCAATTTCTCCAGCTCACAGTGATGCAGACATTGTCAAGGCTTCCTTGGCAGTGGACAGCAAAGTAAGATCAGAGGAAAGCCAGAAAATATCTCCACTCACAAGCAACACCACACCCTGCCCCGCAAGACTGAGTTCCCCAAGAGGAGGAACTTGGTCTATAATCCCTGTAGTCATCCACTCAATAAACCCTCCCAGAGCACCTGCTACCTGGCACACACGGTATCACCAACACCCACAACCACACACTTGCAGAAAGAATGAACAAGTTAGCAAATTCACCTCCGTAGTGGCCAGGAGGTTCCCCTGAGAATACAACAGTCTGAGTCCTTCCAGAAATCATAACATTCTTGATACTGAGCATCTACAGTGTGCCAGACAACCTACAAAGACCTTTACAGATGTCCATTCTCTTTTCGTCCTCACAACCACCCCCTGGAGGTAGAGGTGGTAGTCGTCTCTGGCAGCAGAGGGCAGTAAGACTCGGGGGAAGGAATGTCCCTGGGGTCCATGTCACCCAGCCAGCACAGTGCAGGGCGGGTATAAACCTAGGGCATTTGTGCTCCAAAGCCCATGTTCTTTCTCTTGTGCCATGTTCCCTGTGCCACAGGAGCCCCTCACCTGCCACCAGGAGTATTCTTCTTCCCAGGGTCTGCTGCAGCAGGGGCAAAGGGGGTGGTAGAAAGGGCAAAGAGAGGGTCAGGTGAGGGTCCCTGAGAAGGCCCAGAGGAAAGAAGGGCTGAGTCTTCAGAGGAGAGCCATAGAGAAGCAGTGAGGGGGCCAGGACTGGAGCTCAAGAAAAGCTGAGGACGCCTGGGTGTCTCAGTCAATTGAGTGTCTGCCTTCAGCTCAGATGATGATCCCAGAGTCCTGGGATCAAGTCCTGAGTCCGGCTCCCTGCTCAGTGGGGAGTCTGCTTCTCCCTCTACCCCTCCCCCCTGCTTGTGATCTCTCTCTCTCACTCTCTCTCTCTCAAATAAGTAAATAAAATCTGAAAGAAAGAAAGAAAGAAAGAAAGAAAGAAAGAAAGAAAGAAAGAAAGAAAGAAAAGCAGAGTTAGGGGGCTTATACGAGTTTATAGAAAGAAGACCTGGCTGGGACTCCAGCTACCGGCAGCTCTACACTCTGGCTTTCCCTCCTGTGTCGTAGGACTCTATCCTCTAGCCCTCCTCTCCAGCGTTCCAAGGCCTAAGAGCTCGCAGGGGTCTTCAGCGCGGTCCCCTTCCCAGAACACATGCTCCACCACACATAGCCACTGGCATGGCCACAGCCCAAGCTCCTCCCTCCCAGGGGCTTGGCTATGGGGCTCCTCCAGCCAGTGCCAGACACACCTCTCCTCTCCAAGGCTGGGCCATTAGCAGCAGATGTAGCTAGGCACCAGAGGGACAGATTACAAGGTGACACATACAGGCTGGCTGTCCCCAGAATACAAGACCCTCCAGTCTCATGGTCCTCTGACAGGTGGCTCCCCTTGGAGTCAAGGGCAGGCCTGCACCTGTTCCGATGCCCTTCCGGCAATCCCTGTCTTCAGACGCCTCAGAATTTGCACTGACCTCATGCTGCTCCTCCCCACGTAAGTGAGGGACTCGCCCTGTCTCATGCGGGCCGCTCAGGATGCGAGCAGAGGGAGCTGTGGGGGGAGGGCCTGCCTGCATACCTCCAAGCCCAGGAGGAAATCCCAAGCAAGTGCCCACATTTGCAACTTCCCAGCCTTGTGGTTCCTCCAAAGAGCCCAATGGCCCCAGTGAGGGTTCCAGAGCTCAGGCTGCGGTGGGGACCCTGGGCTGCTGATTATCCAATAAAATTACTGGCAGACATTAAATCTATCCTCAGTTAACCTAGTGTCTTTAATAATAAAAAAGATTTTGCACTGGGGATAAATACCGTGTCTCATTTCCTCACTCTCACTGGTCTCCTGTCACTGTGCTCTTATTAATACGATGGCTAATATATGGCTCCCAATCAGCCACTAAAATGCCGCTATTATTCCTACTAATTCGACAATAAAATGTGGCTGTACCAGGCCATAAAAAGTGGGCTGTCATGTGACTGGGGGCTCTGTGGGAGGTGATCCACAAGGCCCAGGTGTCTAGAACTGACCACCGGAACCAAGCCACACCCCAGCCACAGCACCCCAGGCCCCGACTGCCCAGGGCCCAGACGTCACCCACAAGCTAGACATAAGCATTACCTGCGGCATTTGTTTCCCACGACCGCGTAACAAATGACCACAGACTTGGCAGCGGAAACAACACCCACTCGTGACCTCACGGTTCTGGAGGTTAGCAGTCTAGGAACGGCGCCACCGAATTCTCTGTTCAGTGTCTCACACGGCCAAGATCAAGGTGTCAGCTGGACGGTGTTCTAGCTGGAGGCCTGACTGGCGAAAAATCCATCCCCAAACTCATCCAGGCTGTTGGCAGAATTCAGTTCCTTGTACGTCAGGACTGAGGTCCCCATTTTCCTGCTGGCTAGGCTATCAATGAGGGGTCACGCGCTGGGGTTGTCCTCAGGTCCTAGCCACCTGGCCTTCTCCACGGGAGGGGAGCTCACTTCTTCAAAGCCCTCGGGAGACTCTCCAGTCTGCTGCTTGGGGGACTCACACAATGTAACACAATCACTGGAGTGCTGTCCCTCGCATTTCCACGTCCCACTTACACGCAAGGGGAGGGTATTATGCAGCAGGCGTACATCAGGGGGTGCAGTCTTGGCGCCCCCCCCCCTTTAGAATGCCGTCTATCAGAGCTCTGTGTGAAAACCCTCCACCTGCCTTTGTGGAGAGACAATGGGTCCAACCCCACTGCCCTCCCCCCACACGCCCTGGAGCAAGCCTCCACTCCTGCCAACCGGAGAAGCAGGTCCCACAGCAGCCAGCTCTGGCACTGGGGTACGTGTAAGGGAGGGACGGGCCCAGAAGCATCCCCTCACAGGTGAGCACAGCATGGAACAGGGATTTCCAAAAGCAGACTGTTGACTGAGGGCCAGTAATTCACACCCCTCAAAAGGGTGTGTTTTTCAGCTTCTCAAAAGCTCCCCTCCCTTTCTTCTCCCCTCCCCCAGTTACCCGCTAGGTTATTCCCTCATCCTGGCTCTGGACACCCAGGAGCAGCTAGGCAGGAGGGAGGACCACATCAGAAGCAGGTGGAAGTGGGCGAGCAGGTGAGGGGAACACACAGACCTCAGGGCCCCCCACCTACGGCTCAGCAGACTCAGCATGGAGTCTGCTTCTGTGAACCTCCCAGCCCCGAGCTGCCACCCATGGGCCCAGCTCTGTCTCCAGCGGCTCTCAAGGCCCTGTGAGGAATTCAACAAACTGGCTTTTGGTTTTAAGGGTGAGATCTATGTGGATGTAGACCCTTCAGCATTAAACCAGGGCAGCCAGCCGTGAATGGGCCCCTCCCCTTCCAGCCAATATCCATTCCCCTGCCGCAGCCTCCCAGGGCCCGCACAGGCGCCCCTCACCCCCCACACCACTGCACCCGCTGGTCTCCTCTGCTCCACCAGGCTCCCTCGTCCCTCCCAAGCCTTTGCTTCCACGGCACCCTCAGCCGGGGCACCTTCCCTCTTTCTCTCCTGTGCGGCTCATCTTCTTCCTTATCCTTCCACGTATCGTCTCATCCTGGATTTGTGGAAACACATCTGCAAATTCCTTGACACCCCCCCCAATGGAGAGGCTGAGTCACATTCCCCTCCCCCTGGTCTTAATGACCCTCCCAGTGAAGACAGTCCAGCATAAGTGATGCTGACTTGCTCCCAAGGCTAAGTCAGAAAAGACAGTGCAGCTCGGCCCTTCTCACCATGTGGCTGTCATGCATGGGCAGCCCCAGTTATGGGGACAGGCCGTCACAAGCCCCGCTAAAGTCCTGGCCTGTAGCCAGCCTGACACCAGCCCAGATGAGTGAGGAAGCCTTCGGGGATGGACCCTGCCCCAGGCACCATCCGACTACAACCACACAACAGACCCCAAACCAGAACCCACAAAGGAGCCCAAACTACCCCCACAACCAGGAGCGATGATAATAGAAAATGACTGTGGTTTTACAGTATGGAGTGGGGGGGGGGGGTGTTACTGATGACCAGAACAGAGCTCAAGGAGAATTCCAGCAATTCCTCTTTCTCTCCTTCACGCTCAGCCCTCAGCTGGGTTGCCTGCCTTCCCCTGTGCCCCCAGAAGATTCTGCATAGGGCAGTGGTTAAGAGTGTAGCCTCTAGAATCATGTACTTGAGTTGAACACCCTGCTCCATCACCCACTGGCTGGGTGACCCCGGGCAAGTTCCTTTTCTTCTCTGAGCCTCAGCCTCTTCATCTATGAAATGTAAAGGGTAACCAGACAGCCTTGCCCTGTGTGTCCATGGGGCCAGGGATTGCCAGCCCCACGGGCCCAATAGTTACAAGGTAAGCCCATGTCCCTAGCAAAGGCAGGAGGGTGGCCAACAAGGCCCTTCTAGCTTGAGGACGCTGGGTCATGGCATTCAGGGGAGGACTATCCATCCCCCACTAAAGAAAGACAGAATGGAGTCTTCAACACCAAACCCGAGAGGAAAGACCAAGTCACCTTTAAATAATGGCCAAGGTCGTACGGTGAAGCTCTGTGAAGACACATAAAAAGGAAGGTGAATTATTTATGCCTGGGCTGAGGAAACAGGCTTGAGTCCCACCGTATGTCTCTTCCCATTATATGCTCACTTTACAGAAATTATCAGTGAGAACAAGACCTGAGCACTAAGAAGCAGAATGAAGATTTCCTCCAGTACATACTGGCCAATTAATTCTTGTCTTCTCCTCATGGCAGCTGTCCGTGTCCAAGTCCACCACGAAGGAGTCTGCCTGGGTGTGTGACACCCCCTAGTCCCCCAATGGCTGGAGGCCCCAAATTCAAACTGGGATGCTTGTTCCACCAGGCACCACCCCCAGGGCCGGCCTTTCTGCACCCCGCTTCTGACCCTAATGTTGGCATCTGTGTCATTACCATAGTCCTGTCCAGCGGGGCTGTGGCCTTCTCTCAAGACCCTTTCCCTCCTGCCACCCCCTGCACCACAGGGTCCACAGGCCTGACAAGCCCCCTTCAACATCCAGTCCAAATGCAGCCACAAACGATCAAACACTTGCTATAGGACGTGGAAGTCCCCACTGGGAACCTCGGCTCTACTACTTGTCCACGTCGGCATCTGAAACATCAGCTGAAGCGACTTCACTTCCCTGCAAGACAGAAAACTGGAGAGAATCTTCAGAATCTTCAGGCAAGAAGGCCCAGAGCCCCGGACAGGGGAGGGGGCTCCTGAGCCCTCCACAGGGCTCTCACAGGGCATCTCTATGCTCACACAGAGCGTCCAGGAGCTGGGCAGGCAGGCGGCAGCTCTACCTCTCCTCCAAAGCCACCAGGAGGGATCTGGCCCGATCGGGGAGGGGCCTTTTGCCGTCAATGTGAATCGAGGAAATGCCGGCAGATAAAATTAGTGCTGCCTACCCATCCCAAGCTGTCAGAGGAGCTATTCTGAGGTGCTTGCTACTGGGTTCATCTTCCCATCCTTTGCTCTGACTTCTTCCAGTGTTTCAAGAGCAGAGTCACTGGAGAGCCCAGCCCTGGTGTGCATTCTGGATCCTGAATCTCTGAGGCCCAGGAGGGATTTGGGAGAGAAGAGGGGACCTGAATGCAGGGGCCCACTGGGGGCACAAGATTGGAAATACCGGCCTACGCTGGCAAAGCACTGAATGCCACATATGCTCTCAGTACCACACTTTAAGATGACAAAACTGAAGAAGAAGAAGAAGAAGAAGAAGAAGAAGAAGAAGAAGAAGAAGAAGAAGAAGAAGAAGGAGAAGAAGAAGAAACAGGCAAAGCCAAGCTAGATGGCCAGACAACACAACCCAACCAATCCCTAAGCCAGGACCTAGGCTTTCCACTACCTGGCCCTATGATGCTGCCACGCAAACAGAGCCACGTGACCCAAGCACTCAGCCCTCACATAGTGCCCGGCCCAGTCACACACACAGCTCCAGGGCCTGGCCATCCAAGGGGCCAGGGAACCTTCTACCAGCGCCCCAGTGGCTTCCAGACACTGGGGCCAAGAGGCAGTGTTGTCTCAGCCAGACTCCACGGACCCCAGCCCAGGGGTCCTCACAATTCCAGCTTCCTGAGAAGGCTCCCAGAAGTCCTCCAAACCCCAGCTGGGAACAAGCACCCCCAGGCACTGGAAGGGGCCACTCTGAGGTTAAACGAAAGCAGCAAGAGCCATTAGTGCCAGGGGAAAGGGAAGACAGTTCTGATGAGCATGCCACCTCTCCCCACCCCTGGCTACAGATCATGGCCAATGATCCCCAGACGAGGGTCCTCGCAGGAGAGACCGTTTGAGGTCCCTGGTGGCCCCCCTACATCACCTCTTGGTTGAGTCCTCCTTGCCGGGGGACACCTACTATTTGTTCCCAAATTATTTTGTCCCCGAATTAGTCTCAAGGATCTAAGGATCAGGAACACTCCCACCCTCCCCTCCCCAGCCTGAGACAACCCCATCACTCCAGGCAGCCCCTTACTGTCACCTCCACAGTCCTTCAAGCTGCATGGGTCTGGGCACATTCCCATTCCTTGAGAGAAACAATATTTCTCTCAAGATAGCAGGTCAGCCCATGACAGAGTTTATGCCCCATGCTTCTCCACTGGAGGAGGGAAGTATCAGCAGGACAACCTCTACTCATCCTTCAGAGCTTAATCTAGATACCACCTCCTCCAGGAAACCTTCCCCCACTTGGTCAGGTGCCTCTCCTCTGAGCTCCCCCTACACCCCATCCTCGGATTTACCACCCCGCCAAGCTGGAAGGTGACCTGACATCTTTGTATGACCTGTGACTGGCACAGCCGGTGCTCCACGAAGTGTGGCTCGCGGAATGAGTGTGCTTTTTAACAAATCCAGCCAACCACATGGCCTGGGGCACTCACATGCACAAATACTCACAAACTCCGTAAACATACCCTCCTGAGTCATTACCACAAAGATCCTGCTGAGAGATTCTTTGAAGTTCAGAGAAATGCTGGGCCCAGTTCCTCGGGCCTTTGATGGGGGCCAAGAGGCAGAGATGACCCAGTGCTGGGCCATCGCCTTGCCTCCCCACCCCCACCCCAAGAAACCTACCTTTTAGGAGGAAAACAAGCCAACAAAGACAGCAGCTGCCTCCCTCGACAGCCAGACCCCCAGAGAGTTTAAATGGAATGAAAATAATCTCACTTTGTTGCCCTAACCACAGATAGATGGTCAGGAGAGAACAGCCCGCTAACTGCTTCTTTGAAGAGGCAAAGACTCTTGTACCCAAAAGCTGTTTGTCCTCCATAAATGGGATTTCAGAAACAGAGCTGAAAGGGGAGACGATGGCCTCAAAAGTCTAAGCTTCTATTATACATTAGACAGATACTTAAAAATAAATAGTGATTAAAAGGAAATCCACGAATGACAGCAGAGAGCTCCAGACCCTCCAAGGCCTTCATGCAAATGTCTCACTGCACTCTCTGCACTGGGAATCTGGGCCAAATTGTAATCGTTTCTCTGATTTTTTTTTAAAAACTCTTGCCACCCAGCTGCTTTGAGGGGCTAAGCTCGGTTCCAGGGGGTAGAACTGCTTCCAAGGATGGGAGGCCCCGCAGCAGCGCCCTCTCCTGGAGGCCCATGCGCATGCTCACTGCTCTCAGCTTCAGAACCAGGCCCTGAGGGGTGCCCCCTCCGCCATCCTCCTGCTAAGCAGGTGCCCCCTTCCACAACACTCATCACAGCCTGTGCGGAAGCCTGTCTCCCGGGCCTGTTGTGACCTCCAGGGGTCAGGAACCCTGCCCGTGCTGGGTAAGCTGTCAGTAAGCCTTCCTGATGGGCCGTCAGCCTGAGGAACACGCTCTAAGAGGAAAGCGGGGAAGGAGGTCAGAGCCCAAGCCAACAGACCCCTGCCTTAGCCGGCCAACGTCTGGCTCGTTAGTCACTGTTGCTAATATTACTGTTGTCACTGTCCTCATCATTAGCATTCGCATCAGGGAGGGCTGGAATTCCAAACCTTAGCTAAAGACCAATCTCCGGGAATACCCCCGACCCCCACTACCCCATCCCTACCCCCCCCCCCAAAATCAGATGCTCGGCTTTTCCCAGTGCTGTGTTTCAGAGAAAATGAGCTTAGATCCTTTTCTCCTTAACCGAAGTCCATACTTCACTCAGATTTTATTAGTTTTCATCTGATGTCCTTCTCCCACTCCAGAATAACATCCAGAATATCACATTACATTTAGGCACTTCCTTTGTCTCTTGGCTGGGAGTTTCTTTGACTTTCCTGGTGTTGGTGGCCTTGACAGTTTTGACGGGTACTGGTCAGGTGTTTTGTAGGATGCCGCACTACTGGAATGGACCCGAAATTCTTCTCGTGGTTAGACAGAAGTGATGGGTTTTAGAGAGGTAAAGTGCCCTTCTCACATGCAGGGTACACACCATCTGCATGACTTATCACCCGTGATGGTGACCTTGGTCACCTGGCTGAGACTGTGTTTTTCAGGGTTCTCTAGACCTTTCCAATGAAATCCTCCCTGCTCCCTAAAAGACCAGGCCAAAAATCGCCTCCTCCTAGAAGCCTCCCCAGATTACATATACATGCTACTGAGTTCCACTCAGTACTTAGCATACTCCAAGTATTTCAAGTGTCCATGAACCTGCCTCCTGTGTTCAATGAAGGCTCTGTAGGGCTGTGACCTGATGCCCAGCAGCACCTAGCCCAGAATAAAAAGCAAAAAAGCCACTTATTTAGTGTTGACTGAATGCAGCTCCACGCTTGGCACCCCACGGGGGCTCTCCAGCCATACCACAATAAGGGAGGAGCTCTTGTTATTGCCATCTTACAGATGAAGAAGGGCTCAGAAACAGTATAGCATGGAACTGGCAGAGCTGGGATCCTGCTGTTTGGCTCTGCAATCTGTCCCTTCATTCCTCTGCTCTGCTCCTCTCCTGTGAGTATTCAGAGCTTTCCATGTGCCCTCAATACCCAATCAAGGACAAGCTGCTGCAGTGAGGACAGAAACATGACTGGACTGACTGGAGGTCTGAGGTCCTCAACAAGAGCACCAAAGGCATGGCCTGGCCCTGGCCCGGCCTGACCTTGGCCCAGCTCCGGCCCACTCCCAGTCTAGCAAGTGCGGGCCGTGCCACCAGACTGCCCTCACCCCTGTGAGGCCCCGGTAACCACCACGCCTTCCCTTTCTGACATCCAGAGATGGGGAGGCACAGCTGTGCCCCCCACATGCTGCATCAGCAAGAAGCCAAAGGATGTATGTGGAGCTGGAACATCTCCCGCAAATTTTGTTTTATTAAATTTTAAACTTTAATAAAACAAGGACACATTTCAAGTGCCAGCCCTGGGCTCCCCCATCCCTGCCACCCCGCCATCCTCAGGCTCACCGAGAACCCTCTCTCTGAGCATCAAACGTTTTCTTGGGGTGTTGACATCTGACACTCAGGGCCCTGAGCAGGGGAGGCAGAAGACAGGGCCGGGTTGGAGGGGGAAGGCTTTAGCTGTTCCAGGCTGGGCCCAGGAAGGGATGCCGACTGGGCACTACCCAGGCAACCAGTCAAGAGGTTCCTTATCCTTCAAGACAGGAGAGGAGGCAGCAGTGTCCACCGGGGCTGGGGGTGAGGCTCTAGTCCCTCGGCACCCAGACTTAACAGTGGGGTTAAGGACTAGGACCCTCAATTCCCAAGCTAAGGCCCCAGGCAAGAGAGTCAGGGTACTAGGGACATAAGTAGCTGGTTTGTCATTGGCCATGCCTTCCACGCACTTCTCTCTGCCCAACCCCCTCACCACACTGCCAGCCCCAGACGCAGTGGCCCATCTATCAAGTGAGCTGTATCTTGGAGCTACCTCTAATTAAGGCACTCATAAACTCACAAACCTGCCAGGGATGACCAATCTTGTTAGAATGGCACTTAAGGCTCCCTACCATCCTTCCAAGGTACCCCTCTGATTCCCCAACTTTATCCCTGCCCTGCATTCTCCCTTGTTCCAGAATCTCTCCCCACTCCTGCTCCCCCTTAGCACCTCCAGGTCTTCTTCCTTGCTAGCCCCCCAACCTGGAACACCTTCTGAAGATTCCCTGTCAGACCCTACAGAGTTCGGAAGTGCTTTCTCAGCCTTCCAGCCTTCCCAGATTCCAAGTTTCTGCATGTCTAGAAGCCCCTCTCTTGAGACCCTCTTCAGAACCCTCTGCTGGGAGCCTGGCTAATTGTGGGTATCTTCTTTGCTAACCAGCCCACTCCTGGCCATTAGGGACAGTCTCTTCATCTGTGTGACCCCACTGCAAATTTCACAGTGCCTGGGCAGTAAAAGACACCAGGAAGAAGTGACAGGGGTGGGGAGACAGGTCACAGGGAGCCAAGGTCAGATGCCATGTGCAGGGCCTAAGAGCCACCTCCAGGAGTCAGACAGATAGCAACAGGGCGCCAGACCAATCCCCACCTTGTCTCCATCAGCCACACCAGCATAGCAGACCCTTCCTCCCGTACCCCTTCTCCCCATCTTCCTTCACAACCAAATGGAAAGCAGCGAACAAAGTAATAAAAGACCCCAAATCCCCTTGGTCAAGACAATCTCCAAGCTTCCCTTCTCCCAGCCTTGCCACTTCCACTTGGGCTCTGGCCTGGAGAGATGTCCCACGAGTCCCCACACCAGCTTTTTGCAACAGAAGGACGGAGCAAAAAGGCCCCTGCTCAGGGTGGGAACAGCAGCCTCCCAGGTCCTGCCACACAGCACTAGCCTCGAGAACCCAGCACCCTACTCCCCAGACCCACCCCTCGCCACTCGCTGGATTGCATAGCTTCTGAAATCGGACTTGTGCAGAACGGCTGTAGGAAGAACATTCCAAAGCAAACAGAGGACTGCAAGGGCAGGCTGAGCTGCGTGTGTCAGAAGCCTGCCAAGTCTCCCAGCACCCTGCCCCGTACATCCCAGCCCCTCAGCCACCATTGGTCCTGCAATCCTTGCAAGGTTCCATGGAAGGTCACCCCATGGCCTCTGTAAGGGATGAGCTCCAGCCATCATCACTTTTTTCCAACCCAGAAATCGTATCAGAAGGATGGGAGGAAAGAGGGGGAGAGATCTGCTGTCTCAGAACTAATCCCTTGTCCCTCCAGCCAGCTGGCCCTCCATCAACCTTCTAAAGCTTTCCCTGCAGAGCAGCCTCCAGGTTCCAGGCAAACAAAGCAGCCCACACATTCCCCTTGGAGGACCCAGGCATCCTAGGATTTGGCATCAGATTTCAAGGGACCCCAGGAATGTTAGCCCTCTGCAGCCTCTGCTTCCAACCCCCCCACCCCCGCCACGGCCCAAACCAAGCCCAGCAGCATTCTTCAATTCTCCACACCCTTCGAGGATAAACGTTTCCTTCAAATGAAAAAAAGGTTTCTATAGTGTTTTCTGCACCAAAGGATGAGACTGCTTTTTGCACTGAGGAGAGGAGTGGGGCAAACAGTTCAATTAGTTTGAAGACAAAAGCCTGGCAAAACCCCTCTTTCATAATTGGAAGTAATGAACTTTAATAAAAACCCAGCATAGCCCCTTCAGCGTCAGATGAGATGTCGCTGAAACTCACTGGAGCGCTGTCTTTCAAGGTTCCTTCCGCAGGGCATTGCGATGAGTGAAAGCCGAGGCAAAGAAGGAGAGGTTAATAGTCCTGACGCTCTCCTGATCAGCCTCATCTGGAAGAGGATTCTGGGCTCAGAAGCGTTCCTGCCCGCCAAGGCCCTCCCCAGGATCAATCCAAGCGGGTCTCCGTGCCCCCCTCAGCATACACACGCACACATGTGTATACATGCACACACGCACACACGCTCACGGCAGGGTAGGAAGTTTGCTCCACTGGCCACAGAGCCCCTGCCTGCCGGCACTTTCTCTGAGCCAGTCAGGGTCCTTCGATCTGCTGACAAGAGGTGGATGGCCCTCTCCCAGCCTTAGAATGCCCTGTCCGGCCCTTGACCTCCCGGGCATTTGGAAAAGAAAAATTCACAAACTCACTCCTTCGATCTTGACCTGCTTCTCCTTCTCAGCACCCACGGATCCAACACCCCAGCACAACTAAAAAGAACCTTCCAGCATCTTCCGCCCCAATCAACTGCTCCTCCTGACTTCCCTTGTCTTCTTTTCAGTGTTTTTATTACAAAAGTAATGGATGCTCATTATGGAAAATTCAGAAAATATAGATAAGCAATAAGAAGAAAATGAAAATATCTCATAACATCACCACTCAGAAATTACATTAGCATTTTGGTTTATAGCCTTCCACACATTTTTCTGTGCATATAAAGAAAGGTTTTGTTTTTGGAGGGCTTATTCCCCAAGCAAAACTAGCATCAGATGTGTTCCTATCGCAGTGTGTTCTCGCTCACACACACTCCGAATCTCTGGCTCCCCTCTCCCCCAAAACCCGCTCTGGGCACTCGCTGAAATCATGGCATCTGTCCCTTCATCTGTCCCTTTCTCTTCACTGCCATGGCCGTGTCCAGGCCTCCATCCCTGTACTCCCATGAGCCTCCCCACCGGTCCCACCCTCCAAGGGACAGGGACATGAAGAAATTCACTGGTTTTGCCGACCATCTGTTTACACTGTGAATATATCTGAGCAGAGTTCAGAGCGAACATCAGCAGTGTCAGTCCCAGGGATGGGTTAGGGACGGTACATTCCCACAACGCAACAGTATGCAGCTGTGAAGGAGGGATGCCATGGACAAGTGTTTAGGACACAGAGAAATGTTTAAAAAGCAGTATGCAAAACCATATTTATCGTAAAATCTCAACTTCATTAAATGTTATATTATAAATACACACATAATCCTATAACAATGAAGTGACACACGCCAGTAAGTTAATACTAATCTCTGGATAATCTTAGATGTCCCATTGCTTACCTGGATTTTCCAATACATTCATATATTGAAGATTTTCACTTTGGGCAATTCCTGTTTTTAGAAATGTGGAAGCATTGAAAGGATGCTTAAAAGCCAAAAGCATGCTTCTCCGATGTTATCATGTGTCAGTATCACCTGGAGAGCTTGTTAAGACACAGACTGCTGGGCCCCACCCCCAAAGTTTCTGATCCAGAAGGTATGGGATGGAAGGGCTGAGAATGGTCACTTCTAATGAGTCTCAGCTAAGGCTGTTGCTGGTCCAGGGACCACACTTTGAGAACCACTGACCACATTAAGGAAGAAGGCACCAAGGCATCAATGAGAAGAAGTCCCCACCCTACTGGAGGAAGATGTGCCCTTCTAGGGATCCCTGAGCTCTGTCCCTCTCTCCCTGTCCCCCCAGAAGGAAGCAGAAAGGACACACCTGAGATGTATAAGTGAAGTGACTGAAGTGACTTGTAGCCTCTTCCTCCCTAGAACGAGCTCTCCAAGGCCCATTAACCCCGGGACACTGTCCCTTCCTCCCACCGTGCTGAGGTGCCCACAGAGGTGGTGTCAGAGAGACGAAGGCCTGGAGGAAGCTGCCAGGGGCAAGCTTCTGAGGGCCCAGAGAAAGCTCACACAGAGAGCCCACCAAGCAGAAGCAGATGTCCAAGCACTGTCCTCCCATCACAAAAAAACCCTTCACCCTGCGGCCCCATGTTTCCAGGACTCCCTTCTTTCTTTGAGCCTTTCTTCTGCTCATTCTTTACTTCATTCATTCATTCAAAAAGTCATCCAGTTTTGCACTTGGCTCCCGATCTCATCCAGCAGGACAGACAGACCATCAACCAAACACAGCAGTGCGCAGTGGTTCAAGCTCGGTCTCAGGTGTACTTGAGGGACACGGGCCCCCCAAGGAGAGACATCAATATGAGGTGTGAAGGTGGCAGGAGTATTTAATAACACAGGAAGGAGTATTTACATACATGGGCTTCAGAGAAGCACGACAGCGTGATGGTTGGGAATGCAGGCTCTGAGCTCGCCCAGACCTGGATTCCAATCCTAGCTCTAGCTTTTACTAACCTAACCTCTCTGGACTTCAGTCATCCCATCTGCAAACTGGTAGATAGTTTCTAAGAGGGTCCCCAATCATCTCCACCTCCTGTTTTCACCCCCCTGTGTGATCCCCTCTCTGTGCGTGTGGCTGAATCTCATTCCCGGCTTCTAATGAATAGAACATGGTGGAAGAGATAGAATGTCCCTTCTGAGACTAAGTGATAGAAATACTATGGCTTCCTTCTTGAGTTCTCTCTCTCCTCTCTGTCTCCCCCCACCCCACCTCCTTCTCTCTCCCTCCCTCCCATTTTCTCATCCCTTACTCTGGGGAGAATCAAGCCGCCGTGCTGTGAGCAGCCCTGTGGAGAAGGAACTGGAGCCTCCAGCCAACAACAGAGAGCCTGAAGGCTGCCCACCATCACGTAAGTGAGCTGGGAAGTGGACCCACTCCCAGTCAAGCCTGGGGATGACTATTTAACCCCGGTGGGCGCCTTGACGGCAGGTGATGGCGGTTCCGTGACAGATCCCGAGCCAGAACAACCAAGTTAAGCTTTTCCTAGAATCCCGACTCACGGAAACTGGGAGGTAATATATGTTTGGGCTTTTGAACTGTAATTTGTCGGGCAGCAGTGGAAGGCTAAAATGGTATGGACACCAGTGGTATCTGACCCTGGGCTTGACATGAGGACCGAACAGGCTAATGCAAGGAGAGCTCTTAGTACAGAGCATGGCACATAGTAAGTGCTTACAGATGTTACTAAGAGTAATTATAATAACAAATATCTGCTTTCCACATGTGCCCCCAGAGGAGTAGGTCTGGTGGTGTTATTTTAGACCCACAGCAAGCTGCAGGGAGACAGAGGCAAAGGTGCACGTATTAGTTTCCTATTGCTGCTGTAACAAATTATCAGCAATTTGGGGGCTTCAGAGAACACAAATGTATCACCTTATAGTATCCCCAAAATGGGTCATACGAGGCTAAAAGCAAAGTGTCAGCCGAACTGTGTTCCTTCCGGAGGCCTCGAGAGAAACATCCCTTGCCTTTTCCAGCTTCTGAAGGCTGCCCACATTCTCTGGCTCATGGTGGCATCACCCCAAATTCTGCTTCTGTTATCATGCCTCTTTCTCTGACTCTGAACCCCCTGCTCTCTCTTAAAGGACCCTCATGGTTTCCTGGGGCTCACCTGGATAATCTAAGCTAACCTCCCTCCCCCCGGGACCAACTGAATCCCTCCGGCAGCATCCCTTGCCGGGATGGAGAACATGTTCATATGCCCCAGGGATTAGAACGACGACATGGGGGGGGGTGCTTCAGCCTACTTGTAGTGTGGTTCCCCCTGACTCTCTGAGTCTCCTCGTCTCCAGGCAGAGCATCCCTGGCCCCATCAGCCATTGCTCCCACCAAGGACCTCACCACCTCCCCCCCCCAATGCCCTCTTTGTCCCCATCACCTGATTCTTTAAAAATTAGGTTGAGATGGAAAATCTTGACACCATACTCCTTCAGGACTGAATTTAATAAGTGAAAACTTTGGTTCTCACACATTTCACAACACTTCAGGAAAACAAACATTTCCTCCCCTCCCCTGCTCACACCGTTATCAGCATGAAAACTCCTGCTTCCTATTCCAGCTGCTGCAAAGTTGCTCACACAAGAAAAGGTGAATTATTCAGTGCAGCGTTTAAGTGGCATTTAATATTTGATCAATTAGCATTCTTTGATCCGTGTCCTAACAGTAGGATGTCCCTGGCTCTGTAGCTGGATGGAGGCTTCCTCTTTCGAGATGTGTGCATATGAGTGTGTATGTGTATGTGTGTGTGAATGAGCACGCGCACACAGGGGAAAAGAGGCTCACACACGTGACCTGCATCTAAAACACATCAGAAGCACAAGCACCCGGCACCGCAGACAGAAGGGGAGGTGGGGGTGAAATGTGGAGGAGGGCAGGTCACAAGGTAGGATGTCGCCCTGGGAACCCCTGCCAGCGAGGTGCCCCCCCCGATCATCTGGCACCACCATCACCCCCACGTGGCTCTGGGCAGCCCCACGCCTGGCACACAGCATGAAAGCAGCACCTGCTCAAACCAACACACGATCCAAACTTGGGGGCTTCAGCTTCAGCGGAAGCGCCCCTTCCAGGTCTTCTGTGGCTTTGGACCCGCAGCAGGCCTTGCCCCCCACCACCAGCCAAGCAGGGACAGTGGAAGAGTTTAAGATGGCTCTTTGTCCTAAAAGGGGAGTTAGGTAATCAGCCTCACATGCACGGTCTTCCTCTCTGCCAATGTGTCACTTGTAGGAACTGGACTCTGAGATTTTTGATTTCTGAGTGGAAATACTACAAAAAGAGGAATGCAGCCTCCTGACTCATTAGGGAGAAGCCTGGACACAACACAGACACGTCCTCACACACACACACGCATGTACACAGGCCCACACCCATACACACACTTCAGGCATCTCTCCAGCCAAGCGCAGCCCACCCTGGGAGCTCAGGGTGGGTACCTTCACAGGCACCCCGGCTTCAGTTCAAGGCTCCTGGATGGGAAGGAGGAGTACCGGGGGGAAGGGGAGGTTCTGACCACATATGGCCGGGGCTCCATCACGTGTCAGCCCCCTCCTCGTCCCCTAATTTCGGAACAACACTGCAGGCCAGATGTGCTGCTTAACAAACCAAAAGTGGTACTTCCACACCAGAAGGAGACGGGAAGTGTCCGCGCCTCTCCCACTGTGATTTTTGTGTGGCTCCATTTGGTTGTCCCAAACTGCGGAAAAACCAAGGCTTTTGTTGGCCAGGTTTTATTAACCACAGTCATCAGCTACCTCCCGTATCCATCACTGATTGAGATAAATGACACTATTTTTTTTCTTAAAAAAAAAAAAATCTACGCCTAATGAAGTCTCTTTCATGCCACAATCTCAGCAGTAGAGATAAATGAGAAACAATTTCTTAGTATCCATTATTTTAAATTACAGATATCAACCCTGATGCTGTTTTCAAGGTTTATTGAATTTTCATAGATGATCATCAGCTTCTGCATTCTACACGTGTAAGAGAAACCTGAACTCGGAGAGGTTGTACGGCCTCCTTTTAAAGCCTCAATGAGGAGGGCTCCATTCCCCAGTCTCCCCAAGAAACCTTCCAGAAAGTCCCAGGGTCTCTTGGCCAGACCCTGAGAGAGAAGGGGAGGGAGAGAAGGGGAGAGGGAACATCAAGAGGAGCTTGTGGCCATCTGTCTGCTTTCCCCGGCTGAACTGGGAGCCCCACTCCCTGGCACAGAAGCCTGATCCTGTCCGTGAGCACAATAAAAAGATGGAGTGGTGAGAGTTCTAAGAAGGTCATTCTGAAGACTGAGATTTCTAGGGAGAGAGGAGGAGAAAGGCTGAGCTCGGGACACCAGAGGGCTGGCATCGGATGTGTGAGAAAGCACAGGCTGGGAGGCTGGCCACAGTCAGAATCGGGGCATCCTTCTAAATGTGATCAGAGTCCACTGATGGATTTTAGTAGAGTGACAGTAAAGGGATAATACCCACAAAGGTATAAATCGAATAGAAGACAAATAGCATCAAAATTTGGGAGGCTGGAAACCAGATGGTAACTGACACAGCAGACCAGAGAGCACCAGGTCTAAGCCAGCAGTGGGGAAAGCCTGGAAGCAATGGATTTGCACATCCCCAACCCCATGTGGGCCCTGGAGTCCGAGGCCCCAGGCACCTCAGAGAGTAGAGAGGCAGGTGGCACTTGAACCAGAAGGACTGCCTGAAAATCTATATGAAAAGCAACAAGATCCCCCCACCCTCCTGTGCCTGACACAGCGGGGGCTGCACCACACACACAAGCAGAAGGCCTGGGGGGGCTTGAAGGACTGCTCTCTGTACCCCCAGGTCCAGTTGAGTGTAGGGCCCAAAATGCAGATAAATGAAATAGAAGTCTACCTACCAAATGATCGGAATCCCAGCCCCTTTCCCCTGCCTGGTTCTGAAAACACTGCTAACTTGGCTCATAGGATAATTACCACTTCAGGAAAAGAGACTTATAAATAGAGACAAACAAGGGCCCTTCTTTGCTATGGGGTGAATGGGTTCTCCCAAAATTCACAACTACCCAGGACCTCAGAATGTGATCTTGTTTGGAAATTGGGTCTTCGCAGATGTCGTTAAGGTTAAGAATCAAGATGAGACCACACTGCTCATTAGGTGCAGCCTAAATCCAAGGAGAGTGTCCTTAAAGAGACAGAAAAGGACACAGAGACACAAGGACGATGGCCATGCGAAGACAGATCATGTGCTGCCCCGAGCAGAGGACTGCCAGCAGCCCCCTAGAGGCTGGAGGAGGAAGGAAGGACCCTCCCCTAGAGGCTGCATTGGGAACATGGCCCTGCCGCCACCTTGGTTTCAGGGTCTGGCCTCCAGAAATGTCTGTGGTCAACAGTAACTTCTTTCATGACACGTCTCCAAAGGCAAAGGAAACAAAAGAGAAAATGAACTTTTGGGACTTCATCAAGATAAAACGTTCCGCACAGCACAGGAAACAGTCATCGAAACAAAGAGGCAGCCCACAGAATGGGAGAAGATATTTGAAAATGAAACTACAGATAAAAGGCTGGTATCCAAGATCTATAAAGAACTTCTCAAACTTAATACACGAGAAACAAATAATCAAATCAAAAAATGGGCAGAAGTTACGAACAGACACTTTTCCAATGAAGACATACAAATGGCTAACAGACACATGAAAAAATGTTCAAAATCATTAGCCATCAGGAAAATTCAAATCAAAACCACATTGAGATACCACCTTACGCCAGTTAGAATGGCAAAAATGGACAAGGCAAGAAACAACAAATGTTGGAGAGGATGTGGAGAAAGGGGAACCCTCTTACACTATTGGTGGGAATGCAAGTTGGTACAGCCACTTTGGAAAACAGTGTGGAGGTCCATCAAAAAGTTAAAAATAGAGCTACTCTATGACCCAGCCATTGCACTACTGGGTATTTACCCCAAGGATACAGACGTAGTGAAGAGAAGGGCCATATGCACCCCAATGTTCATAGCAGCATTGTCCACAATAGCCAAATTGTGGAAGGAGCCGAGATGCCCTTCAACAGATGACTGGATTAAGAAGATGTATCCATATATACAATGGAATATTACTCAGCCATCAGAAAGGATGATTACCCAACATTTGCAGCAACATGGATGGGACTGGAGGAGATTATGCTAAGTGAAATAAGTCAAGCAGAGAAAGACAATTATCATATGGTTTCACTCACTTATGGAACATAAGAAATAGCAGGGAGATCAGTAGGAGAAGGAAGGGAAGAATGAAGCGGGGGTAAACAGAAGGGGGAATGAACCACAAGAGACTATGGGCTCTGGGAAACAAAGTGAGGGCTTCAGAGGGGAGGGGTGTGGGGGGATGGGATAGGCCGGTGATGGGTATCAAGGAGGGCACGTATCGCGTGGAGCACTGGGTGTTATACACAAATAATGAATCATGGAACACTACATCAAAAACTAAGGATGTACTGTATGGTGACTAACGTAACATAACAAAAAAATTTTTAAAAAAAGAAAGAAAGAAATATTTGTGGTCAAGCGTCGCAGCCTCCTTAGGAAACTAACACAGCCGCACTCCGAGGATCCTCAGGGAAGCCTACTGCCAGAAGACGCACACACCACACACACACTTCCACCCTGCGAGTCACTGCCTTGCTCTTCAAAATGAGTATGGCTCTGCAGGGCTCCGAGGCATGGGGCTATGATTTCATTTGCCTCCCCCTAGAACACCAGGACAGTCTGTGCCTTTCCCCAAAGCAGCAAGGTGTAGAGTCCCAGCAGCTAGGTGCCTTCTCCCTCCTTGCTAAGCTGTTGCCTGCGCTCCGCTCCTGCTCACCTCACCCCAGGAGGGTGAGAAAGGATGAGCCTCGGAAGCAACCTATGCCCACGATCCCTGCCTCCTTCGCTCCCCCGTAGCCATGGTCAGAGCCCTCAGAGCCCAGCTAACTGTGGAAGCCCACCCACAAGGCACCGTCTCCCACTGTCATGTGTCTCAGGGCACAGCCCTCCAACAACTGAGCGCTGAGATCCTGGCAGGCACTGGAGAAGGATGTAGAAGTATGCCCCTGAAGGTCAGCGGGGGCTGCAGCTGTAGGCTCAGCCCTGGGCATCCGAGGGGACTCTCCGGGGCCTGCAGCGTCTGTCCCTACCCCAGGACTTAGCCCCATTGCCCTCAACCTCCACCACACACCCTCTCTGGGCCCTGGAGGAGGGGGAGAGGGGGCCAAGACTTGGAGAAATCCACGTCACCCACATCACCCAGAGCCCAGGGTCAGAGTCACAGCAGGGAGAGCTCACGAAGCCAAAGGATTCCCCCCAACTCAGTCCCTGTATGGCTGGAGACACACACATTGACAACACACTAAGTTCAATCAGTCATTCATTTAGTCAGCAAGCATTAATGGAGCCCCGACCGTTTGCGAAGTCCTAAACAAGACTATGATGCTATCGGGAGGGGGAGAATAAAACAAGTGGCCGCAAAGAGCCCCAGTGTTACCACAGGGGATGAGAACGTCAAGCGGCTGCAAGTACAACACGTGCAGGTGAGCAGACCTCCAGAGAACTAGCCTTTCTCCACGGTGCACTCACACAGTGTGGGACCCCCCCCCACCCCTGCTTCCGGCACAGCACTTCCACTGACTTTGTCACCCCAAAACTGTCAAAACTCATCCTCTCCAAGCATCATCTCAGGCCCCAGGCAAGACTTGCAGCTACAGAGACAAGAATATGATAGTCCCAACCCCCAGAGCCCCAACCATCAAGAAGCAGGGAGACAGGGGCAAACAGCCTCCTCCACAGGGACAAGGTGAGCTCTGGGTCCAGGGGGGACTGTCAGAGCCCCTCTGCTCTAGAGAGCCTGCGCAGACTTCCTGACAAAGGGCTCGGTGCCAGGGAAGGGCAGTGAAGGCCAAGGAAGACCTGGCGTCTAGGAAAGTCAGAGCGGCCACCTGGCGGGGGAGGGGAGGAGAGAGGAGTGGCCAGAGCCAGAACAGAAGGGCCCTGGCGGCCCCAGTGTGGAGTTTCAGATGCTGTCACTCAGACAAAAATGGTGTTCCCAGTTCCGTTCTCAGGCTCCAAAGCTGAGTATGAACCATGACTCTGTCCCCTTTGCTCATGTGGAGCTCCTTCCCTGTTTCCTTGCACAGTAAATAGTGGTTATTTTTCTTGGTTCTCTCCCTGAACACATCATCCCATCCCAGGTGCTTCCCTGACTTCAGCGCCCGGAGGAATATCCCGTATGGTGGCACGGAGGAGATGCGGGCCACTCAGGCTCATATTTGTAAGCAAAGAACAAGAGCTCGCTCATTGCCTGCCCACCTGTGCCCTCAGAACACTTGACCCAGCCCACAGGGTGGGCTGGGCAGGGCCTGGAACCTGCTTGCCACCTGAAGGGCCCTTTCTCAGGGCCTAACCCTGACCAGCCGTGGAGCTCTGGCAGGCCAGGACACTTTCTGAGGCCCATGGGCCTAGAGGCTGCCACATCCTAGGCTCCTCCCCAAGAGCCTGAGCTCCAGCCCCGGCTGAGGGGCATGATGGGCCCACAAGCAGCCCCTGGCCCTGCAGGAGACTGACATTAGACCATGCATTATTCTTCCTTCCAGAATAAGGTTTGGGGTCCGTTCCCCTGTCTGCAAGCCAAGGAGCCAGGCCTCTTCCTGGCTTCAAGCCTCAGACTGGAGCCTCTGTCCCCCAAGCAGTTCTTAGGCCCACCCAGCCAACCAGGAGAGGGGTAGCAGCAGCCTTGGAGGTCTCACTAGTTCTGCCCTTAGGATGCCACCCCATCTGGGCACACCATGCTTGGGTCCCCAAGCAGAAAAGTAGAGGAGGAACACGTGCAGACAGCTCACTGTGGCAACCAGGCCCTCGTGATCTGGCCCCAAAGGCATTCCCCATCTTCCGCAGCCCATGCTTCGGACAGCCTGAGCACTCCCGACCTCTGAGGCTCTAGCACTTGCCAGTGCCACCACCTACAATGCCTTTCCTCCCTGTTTATTGACCTTCTCCATACCTGAAGTATGAAATGGTCTGCTCCAGCCCCTATCCTAGGTCCATGACGTCCACAGGACTCTTCAGACCAAGATCAAAGATCAGGACTTGCTATGGCCCAGGCTCTGCACATGGCGAGGGCGCACAGAAACTGACACTGAGCCTCCGGGGTGAACCACACTACCCCCCACGGTGATATTTCCGACCTGGACTGTGAGCTTCCGGGGGGGCAGCGCCCTGCCTCACCGGTACATGTGCAGCGAAGGGGAGCACTCCAGGGAAAACATGCTTCCAGAACCACTGTCAGTTGGCACCACAGACTCCAGACACATCTCTGATTTCACCCCTCGCACTGCAGATGGAGAACGGCCCTTTCAGAATTGGAAAGGGGTCTATGGGCAGAGAAAAGCCCCAAGTCCTCCTCCAAGGAAAAAAGAATGGAAAGTGGGTCTTGGGCTAAGTGCCCCGAGGGTTTGGCAGCCTGGAGACATGCGAAGCCAGGTGCCCCCTGCCCTGCCCCTTGGCTAACATACACCCCTAACCTCAATGCACTTAGAGTCTTGGTTACGCCCTCCCCCTCGCCTGGAAAGTTTGCCCTTCTCCTCTTCATATTTTTCCCTGCCCCCAGCAATAGTGGTCACCAGCTTGCACAGACCAAGGAGATCGCCCCCTCCTCTGTCCTGCCGTCAGAGGAGCCGGAACCTGGGCTCCTTCCCGCCCGTGGCTTCGAGAGGTGGCCCAAGCACACAGAAAATGGCTTGCTGGATCCCCGGGCGGCACCTTGTCGAGTCACGCCTCTCTGCCCATAGTTTAAACACTTGGGTCATCTGGGATTCCAGACACCCTTAGTTGTGCCCAGCATGGTGCTGGTACTGAGGCCGCAGCAGGAACAAAACACCCAGCCCCAGTCCAGGAAGATAGCTATTGAGCAGGACCGGGTCGGGAGCTTGCTTAGAGCCACCCCCCACTCTGTATGTCCCGCGGAAGGTGACACCACTTCCACTCCCACACACTCCGCCAGCTCCCCCAGCTTCCCCAGCATGGGAGAGAAGATGCCTGGGACTTAGCAGGCTACAGGCCCACTCCTTCCCCTACCTCCCCCCCACCCGCCAGGCTCCTTCGTGAACTTAGGCTCTGGCAATGGTGTGTGTGTGAGATGCCTGTGTTTTCAAAGAATTTCTTTCAACTTTGCAAAATAATGACATCTCTAACATAAAAATAGAGAGCCCGTTGGCTGCAATCTGCTATTACATTTTTACTAGGACCCTCTGTTGAGCCAAAGTATAATCTGTAAGATAATATAAGTGCTAATAATATTTTCCAGAGAAGCATTTCTCACTGTTACAAACACAAACTGCTATTAGTGGTATATTTGTTAGCATTGACGAGACAAAGATTACCCGGCTTCTGAAACAAGATGAGAACAGGTTGATTTTTTTTCCCCCTCTAAGCTGTTCAGCCTTTGAAAAAAAAATTAACATAATGTGCTGAACGTTCTACACAATTCTAAGTTCGCCTTAAAAACTCCTTTGCGATTCCTCTCCCATTAAAGACTTTAAATACCTTTATTCTCTTTTAATAGAGCAATTCATCAATGTATTCTTCTAAAAGGTAAGTAATACAGATAGATTAGTCAGGGGGACATGTTACAAAAAGAGGAATACTCCCTTCAGGATTAATATGCTAATACCATACCTGGCACTTAGTAGGGGCTTAATAAATGGACATTATCTTAGTTGATTGATTGCAATTCTGTGACATTTATAACATCAAGCTTTTCAATATCACTTCAAGAGTTGGAAAGTTAAAAACGCTTAATCATCACTTTCTGTTTCATTTTAAAGTCGGGTGAATTTTGAAGCTCTGCCTTTCCTCCCAGAAGCGGATCGCAGACTTTGACAGAGCGCCACCTACTGCCCCAGCCGCGCCACCGTCTCTCCCCAGCCCCCACAGCACCCAGAAGCACCCACAAGGAAACCCAGAGAGAGGTGAATTGGACCCTCGAGCCCTCAGCCAGACTTCACCAAGCCCCTACTATGTGTGTGGCAGATCCCGGGGATACGGACACGCCAGAACATCCCCTTGTTCTGAAGTGTTCAGTCTGCAGGAGAAATGACCAGGGAGGCAGGGCTAAACGGGGGAACACGCACCCCAGGAAGGGTCCCAGGAGAAAAGCCCACACCAGCTGCAGGCACCCCTCCACCACCACCAACAGCCCATAAGGGTGAATCTCCTTCATCCACTTGGATACCTTCACACACAACCAACATGGTCACCAGGTGTCTCGGGGGCCTGACCTCTGCCAGGGCACTGGCAGTGGCCGGTCACTCGGGTCTTGGGAACTGTCCTTTAGAGCATGTGCAGGAGAACTCACAAGGAGCAAATGAAAGCTTCAGCAGGTTCTCAGCTCAGGGTTGTGCTTTACACGGCACGCAGATTGTATCCCCATGTCTGCGGAGATGCAATTAAGCCATTGATCCTCGTGCAAAAGGGGCATTGATAAATCGATATGGAGCTGATGCTGTAGATAAACAGTGCGCGTCATCAGGAGGCACGGCGTGTGTAAATGAGTCAATACGGATGGGTATCAAGGGAAATTCTGCCTCAATATGGCCAAGAAAGCCAAATACTGTTAGGATGTGTAGCTATGGCTTTTGTACTAATTTATTGCTGTTCTCTGATTCCTTCAACAAGCATAGATTGAGCACCTTTTTTGAGGCTCTGGCTGTGTGCTGAGCCTGGGGACAGAGGAACAACTGAGCTCAAGACCCAAGGCCACAGCTGGCAGGATATTCTTTCCTGACTTCTAGGAGACAGGAGACCTGAGTCAGGACAGTCCTCTGCTGAGAACCCCCTGTGCGCCAGGATCTGGGCTGGGCACATGATACACACACCTCTCAACCTCCCTATGGCCACTATCGCAGAAGTACCTGGCCCAGTTTTACAATGGAGAAAACTGAGGCTCAGAGAGGCTAGGTGGTCACATTGCTAGTGCATTGCAGAGGGACACTGGAACCCAGGGCTGCCACAGACACTTCTCTGACCTGCCTTATGCAACCCCAGTATCTTGGATCTGATCAGACATCAGGCCGCCACCACAATCACAGAGCATCCTCCCCGCCGCCCCT
>NW_024426663.1:59008874-59071867 GCF_017311325.1 Ursus maritimus | reverse complement strand
CCCCCCCCCCCCCCCCCCCCCCCCCGCCCCCACAGCCAAGCAGCATTGAGCATATGAGAATGAGGACTCCTAGAAGCAGCCTTGCCTGACCTTGGAGGCACAGGTGTGAGGCCATGCCCTCCGCAGGAGGGTGCACCAGGAACAAGGCCCCAGACACCGCTGGGTGCCTTCTGATAGCATCAGTCCCATCTCCCTTGCTAACAGAAGCCAGTGTAATCCAGGCCCCCAGGTGGTGGGAAGGCTGGCCCCCATCCCAGCCCCACAACAGGATGTTAATCTGGATTAACCCTAAACCAATTAGTCCTTTCATTCCTTTTGTCAATGACAAGCTTAAGAAGAGGCATATTACAAAATTCTGATCAAGGAGACATTGCTCTGGAGAGCAGGCCTGCTGGAGAAGCTCCTGGGAACGATTACTTAGCTCTTAAATAGAGATACAAGGACCATTTTTCACCTATTAGATTGGCAAGAATCCAAAAAGTTGAGAACATACTCTGTCAGTGTATGGGAAACAGACCCTTTGTACATTGCTGGTGGGAAAAGCTGGTACAAACCCTGGAAGGGCAATTGGCAACATCTGTCAAGGTCACAAAGACATGTCCCTTTTGCCCCAGCAGTTCTAATTCTGGGAATTCATCCTATAGGAAAACTAACAGAATTGTAGAATATATTATAATAGCAAATATGGGGAACAACCGAAATGTCTATCAAGAGACGACTGGTTCAACAAATTAAATTACATGCATATGACACAATATGATACAGCTATAAAATATTAAGGATGTACTTTGCGTACCAAAATATTTTGCTAGGTGGGAAAAAAAAAAAAAAAGCAGTGTCCCAAAACGCTTAGAGTATGCTACCATTTGTAAAAAAAAAAAAAAAAAAAAAAATGCACATGAGGTGATAAAACTACACATTCATATTTGCTTTAATATGCATTATGTAAAAAGATTCTAGAAGAGGGCACCTGGCTGGCTCAGGCAGCGGAGTGGTGACTCTTGATCTCAGGGTTCTAAGTTCAAGTCCACATTGGGTGTAAAGATTACTTAAAAAAATAAAATCTTTAAAAAAAGAAAAAGACTCTGGAAGAATTAACAAGAAAGTCCTACTAGCGGGCAGGTAGAAAAGGAGTAATAGGGAGACTTTTTATTGCATACCTTTGAAGTGTTTTAGATTTGCAAAGTTGTGTAACATTTCACCATAATTCAAACAATTCGCTATAATCTGAATGCTGTGTCCCACCCACCTCCTAAATTCATATGTTGAAATCTTAACCCCCAAGGTGATGATATTTGGCAGTGGGACTTCGGGGAGTTTATTAGAGCATGAGGACAGAGGTCAGGATCAGTGCCCTTATAAAAGAGTCCCCCGCCAAGTGAGACTGACTTCAGCCGAGTGAGAAAACAGCAAAGAAGACAGCCATCTGTGAACCAGAAAACCCTCACCAAACACAGAATATGAGGCCGCCACGATTCCAGACTTCCCAGGCTCTGGAATTACGGGAAACAAAGGCTCGCAGTTTATGAGCCCCCCGATCTATGGCATTTCGTTAGGGCAGCCCACAGAGCCTAGAACATAATCACACATTTTGAAAGAAAGTAAACCAATGAAAGGATGGTATCTTTTCTGCCTGTGAACATTTGTATACAAGGATCTGAAGGCTGGGTGGAACCACAGCAGCCGTTTTGTGACGCTGAAAGGCACGAGTGGGGACTGGGGAAGTAGAAAGAACATTCAGTGATATTGCTAAATTGTTGAATTAACCAAATCTGGAGCTGCCCCGCCTCAGAGCTTCTCATCAGATAGATAAATCCCTTTACTGTTTAAGCCATTTGAGTTGGGTTGCCTTTTACTAACATACACCAGCATCCCAGCAAGGAGACGTCCCTGGTCAAGGCCATTCTTGCGGGAACACATAACAAACAGATGAGCTGTGCCTCTACTCATGCTTCCATTGTAAAGAAGAAATGAGATGTTAGGGGTTAACATGGAGGCCTAAATATAGACATTTATCTCTGCCTCCGATCCCCCAAAAAACTCCTCTAAAATAGCAGTGAAGGTCTAAAGCGACAGAAACCCACAAGGACAAAGAAAAGAGAAGATGACAGAAGATAAATATATCAACAACAGTTTCAGGAAGCTGAAGAGCAGATGGGCAAGCGCCAACTGGCTTTGCAGATGGGAGAAAATGGAAACAGAAGCCTGTGTTTGGATGAACAAGCCCATTCAGAACCCAGAAAAGGCCCAGGGATTGAAGGGGCACCAAACACACCCGAGGCATGGTTGGGGCTAAACACAGGAGGGCTCATGGAAAGTCTACGTAAGACTTAGGAATCCTACTCCCGCCACCTAGCAAGATGGCCACCTTACCATCACCACAAAGAAAAGATGGGAGGTCAACTCTCTGGGGATTTGGGGTCAAAGACCCTTTGGATTCAAGGACAGCAGACACGGCTGAGCATGGGGGTGTGAGGGCCATATTAAAAACAGAGAGAATAGGGTACGTCTATACACTGAATGGTAAAGACATGTGCCACCTTCTCCCACTGAACTTCTGGAATTTCTCAGCCAAACCTATACTTCTCCTCCAGGTAGACAATAGAAGGATTTCTCTTTTGAGAAAATGTCCACCCCAAGAGAAAAGACCCAAAGATACTGATACTATGGAAATAGCCAAGTCACCCTACCCCACCACCCTGTACTGAGGTCCACTGGTCATCAAGCCTCCCCCAAGCACAGGGTCCTCCCAGGGGGTATCTGGGGCCTTACTCGTAGATACGTATGGAGAGCCAAAGAGCACCAGACGTTGCACTAAAATCTCTAACTGAAAGTCACATCAGAGCAAACAAGAAATAAAAGAACTCCAAAGAATATAGAGAGATGGCAGGAAAGAGAAAAAAAATATATACATAATGTATGTATTTTCATACCCACAGAAAAATTAGAAGATAGTGCATTTCATGAAATGAGAACAAGGGGGCTATAAAATGAACATTCAGAGAAAAACGCTTTGAAATTAAAATAGGATAGCAGAAATTTTTTTCACCAACAGAGTATTTGAAAAATAGGAAAAAAAATCTCCATAAAAATAGAACAGAAGGATGGATGGCTCAGTTAGTGGAGCATATGACTCTTGACCTCAGGGTTATGGGTTCAAGCCCCATGCTGGGTGCAGAGATTACTTTTAAAAAATCTTCCCAAAACATACCAATAAAATAAGATAAAAACAGAGAGGGAGGCATACCATAAGAAACTCTTAACTGAGGGTTGCTAGAGGGGAGGGGGATGGGGGTGGGGTAACTGGGTGATGGGCATTAAGGAGGGCACTTGATGAACACTGGGTGTTATAGGCAACTGATGAATCACTAAATTCTACCTCTGAAACTGATAATACACTGTATGTTAACGAAATTAAATTTAAATTTAAAAAAAGAAAGAAAAAGAGTAGAAAATAAGAAAGATAAGAAAATTCAAGGATTCATCTAACAGGTTTATCTTTCAACTAATAGGAGTTACCAAAAAACAAAATAAAGTTAACAGAGAAAAAGCAATTATCAAAAAATAATCCAGAACTGAAGGAAATGGATTCCAAGGCTCAACAGATCTCCAAGTGTATGGCACCACGAATTAAACTTTAAAATTTAGTTTTGGGGCGCCTGGGTGGCACAGCGGTTAAGCGTCTGCCTTCAGCTCAGGGCGTGATCCCGGCATTCCGGGATGGAGCCCCACACCAGGCTCTTCCGCTATGAGCCTGCTTCTTCCTCTCCCACTCCCCCTGCTTGTGTTCCCTCTCTCGCTGGCTGTCTCTATCTCTGTCAAATAAATAAATAAAATCTTAAAATAAAATTTAGTTTTAATTTTTTTTAATTTTTTTCAACCTTTCCAAGGAACAGCTTCATAAAATGCAGAACAAAGAAATGGAGAGAAATCCTAACAACTTCCAAAGCAAAGAAGCAGGTCACGTACAAACCTGAGGATCTGAAAACTATCTGACGTCTCAGCAACAATGAAAGCCAGAAGACAACGGAACAATGCTTTCAAAATTCTAAGGGGAAATGATTTCCAATCCAGAGTCAGCCACAGTATCAATCAAGGAGGAGGCTAAAATCAAGACATTTTCAGATAAGCAAGGTCTTTAAAAACTTACCTCCTAGTCACCCTTTCTCAGGAAGTTACTGGAGAGAAGAAGAGCCCAAGAAAGAGGATGAAGTGGGATCCAAGGTGCAGGGGACACTCTAGAAGCAGGAGTTGGGTGCTGCGTGCAGGGAACGGTCTGGACGAGACCTGCAGGCTGGAGGCTCAGAAGGACTGCCTGAAAAATACACAAGAAAACAAGGCTGTCACTGGAGGGGTTGGAAATATTCAGAGATGTTCATTTCTGTCGCGGAGTTTGGGAAATCATGTGTAATCGGTTCATATAGACAAAACAAAGGGGGGTAGGGGGACAATCATTCTGAGAAAACATCAAGTGGCACAAGAACCTCTAATCTTAATACCACAAACGACTCCCTGTGAATAATAGCTACCTACAAAGTCATGATCGTGTAAACATCGAATACTGATTTCACCCAAATTGAAGATTTAACACTGTCAGAGGGATAGGAGAAGGGGAAGCTAGGGGGCAGGGGGCCGCAGGGGAGGGTGCCATGCAGATTATAAAAATTACAAATCCCCCCCTTCCACAAAAGAAAGTCAATGGATCGTATCTAAAATTAAAAAAACAAATCAAGAAATCGCAGTTAAATCAAGTAGTATAGAAATACAGAGAAAATACAAGAAATAGAAGAAAAACTTGGCTAACCACTCAAAGCTGTTGATTCCTGGGAGCCGGTGCAGAGAACAGGTAGGCAGGGCCCTGCCGTCATTCTCTGAAAGCCCAGCACTTCTATTTGGGTTCTTGCACACCAAACCTGGATTTAAAAAGCGTAAATAGCCAGGGGCGTCTGGGTGGCTCAGGCAGATAAGCGTCCAACTCTTGATTTCAGCTCAGGTCATGATCTCAGGGTCATGAGATCGAGCCCCAAGCTGGGCACGGAGCCTCCTTAAGATTCTCTCTCCTTCTCCCCCTGCCCATCCCCCCACCACTTGCACTCTCTCTCCAAAAAAAAAAAAAAAAAAGTTTAAAAAGAAAAAAAACAGCAATTGTCTGGTGATCTCCTGGCATCTGAGCAGGTCCGGGCCCACTTCTAGGAGGCTGTGTGCCAGCCAAGGACCCAGCAGCTGACCTCGGGAGCTTACCATCCAGCCAAGACAGAAGCCCAGGAGAGACAGCAGGTTGTTTTCAGTGTTACACTGTTACCAGCAGTGCTACATAGACATCACAGGGCATGATGTCTCCTTGTTCACGGATGCACACGTGTCTCCGGATTAGAGACCTAGAAGCTGGGTGGCCAAGACAAACGTGTGCCAGTTTAAATTTTAATAGATACTGCCAAATTGCCCTCAGAGAAGGCTGCCCAGGGTACGTTGCCACCAGCAGTGGGCAATTCTCCCTCACTCTGCGTACCCTTGGTGATAACAATCGTTCTCACATTTGCCAAGCTGCCAGGTGACAAAGCTATATCTCCTTTTTGTTTGTTTACATCTTCATAGTTACTAGTTGCCTTGTTCTGTTCAGGCTGCTATAACAGAATTACTATAGACACTGTGACTTATAGACAAGAGAGAGAAATATCTTTCTTGTTTTAGAGGCTGGAGGTGTGAGATCGAGGTACCTGCAAATTTGGTGTCTGGAGGGGGCCTACTTCCTGATTCATAGATGGCGGGCCCATGATCTTCCCTAGTGGAAGAGCCAAGGGAGCTCTCTGGGTCTCATTTATAAGGGCGCTAATCCCACTCGTGAGGACCCCATCCTCATGACCTAATCATCTCCCAAAGGCCCCACTTCCTAATGCCATCACCTTGGGGAATAGATATCAACATACAAATTTGGGGGAGACAAACATTCAGTGTGTGGCACTGGAATGTATTTGATAATAAAAAATTGGGAATACACTGCACCATTTAAAAAGGGTAAGGTGATGGCATGTGTTAGCATGAAAATATCTCCAAGATGTATTGCTCATGGTGGAAGCAATTTGCAAGCAAGCAATAAATACCAAATGATACTATTTATGTTCAAAAACACATGCACAAAAATTCTGTGTGTGTGTAAATTCATGAGAACCGTCTGAAAGAAGACACACCAGAGAGTAACTGTGGTCTTTACTTCAGGAGTGGGAGGAAAGTATCCTCAGGGGGACGTTTACTTTCTCCATAAGTACAGGAGACAAACACGAAGGCTCTGGACCAGACTGCCTGGTTCTAAGTCCAGCTGTGGAGGCCCCCAGGCTCTCTGTTTTCTCTTCTGCAAACTAGGGATAGTAATACCTACCTCATGGGGTTGCATAAGGATTAAATGTATTATAGACATGTACACGAACCCACACACGTCTAAGATCAGGGCTGTGTGTTCACTATTATCATCCATAATGTTTGATTGCTTAACAAGAAATCAATGTATGTTTCATGTATTCATGGTATAATTTTTTCGTAAGAAGGAAAAGGAAGAAAGAAGTAAAACCAAAATATAACAAGGTGCCCACGCAAGACAAGAGCGGGGACACACAGGAGCAACCAAAGGAAGAGCTGGCCAAGCACGGCCACAGAGAAGCCCAAGGCGAAGGGGACAGCACCCTGGAGATGGGGCCCAGAGCCTGGCCCTACCATTCCCCGGCTGGGCCTCCATTTCTCCGAGCCTCAGTCTGTACACCTGCACTGTGTGGGGGAGGGGAAACAGAGGGGAGGTCACCAGACTCAGACGAGGGGCTGCCCACTGTGCAAGCCCCAACTCCTCTCAGGCCGCATCTCCAGCTCCACACCCACTGGGTCGGGTCCAAGAGCCCTGCCACCCAAGTACAGGGGGGCCCAGACTGCCAAGTCCACAGCCTGCTCGGGGCCCAGGCCCTGCCATCCCAAGCCCTCCCTGAGTCTGCCCCTCTAGGACCACAGTCTCCTCCTACTGCCATCTGGGGCTCTGAGGCCCCATCATTCCCCCAGCCCAGACACCGCCCCCTTTCTCCCTCGGGAACTGGGCTGTCCTTCCCCGGTGTGGAGAGATGCAAGGTGTCAACGGGCCCCATCTTCTGAGCCGTGCTCCTCTACCAGGTCCCAGTCTGGCCTGAGCCTGTAAGCGAACTCCTCCTTTGCCTGCATGGCCCAAGGGCTGCGTGTGGAGTCTGGGACAACGTGGCAGCTGCCACCCTCCGGCCAAATATCCACGCTGCTCCCACCCACCTCACTAAGAACCAGGCTTCCTGACGGGGCTGCAACCAGAGCTCACTGCAGAGCCCGCAGCTGCCCACTCACAGACTCCCTCCCTTCCAAACACTCCACACAAAGGCACTTTTTATCTGGTTCAAAAACATGCTTTAAAAGCTTTAAAAGTCTTTGCAGTGGTTTCCCATGTTCTAGTCTCTTTCAGATGATAATAGTTTTAATTATAACAATCATTATAGCATAATACCTTCAATTTAGGCAATCAGCTCCATTCAGAATATTCAAATGGGGAAATGGTGCTTGGGCAAGCCAGGCTCTCTCGGCACTTGGTTTCCGAAAGAAGCTCTCTGGGCCCAGCAGGTGCTGGCTGCGACCCGGAGGCAGGAGATGCACTCTGCAGTGGGTTGTGGGAGAAGTCCCAAGAGTAGGCCTAGAGGGAGCCCACAGGGATTCCAGCACAGGAATCCCCAGGCCTCCCCAGAAGAAACTCCGCCACTCTCAGAGACCTACCGTGGCTCCGATTGCCCAGAGATGAAGGCTCCAATTCCTCAGTCCTCTCCTATCCAACTCCAGCCCATCCTGAACAGAATCCCGGCACGTGCCACCTTAACCTGGCCCGTGTCCTCTTCCCACACACAAGACACGACTACCACCACCTATTAGGTACCGACCAGGGCCGGGCACCATGCAAGCCAGGTGACCAGTCATTCCAGTTTGCCCAGGACTGTTCCCATTGTAGCTCTAAGAATCGTTCACAGGAATGAACTCAATAAATGCCAACTGGGGTTCATAAAAATCTCCTGGGAGCCCCAAGGCTGGAGGAATACACAACTTCATTTATTCATTCCACACATATTCCCTGAGCACCTACTCCATGCCAGACCCTGTTCTACAAGCTAGGACCATGTCAGGGATGAAACCAGGAATCCCCACACTTGTGGAGCCCATAGTGAGTGGAGGGGGAGGCACTAGGGAAAAGGCCTGCAAATCAGCTGGGATTTGGACCAAGAATTCAGGTCATTCTAGGTCAAGAACAGCCCTTGGTAGCTTGAAAACTGTGCCAGTCTGTGTCCCTGGATGTAGGAACAGAAGAGAGGGTGTTGGTGAACACCTCTCAACCCGCAGTGGCTTCCAAGCAGACCCAGAGAACAGTAGCAGAGCCAAGGGGTGGCTGGGGGAGTCTTTAAGAACCCCTAAGCTCCATCATTGCCCCTACTCGTGATGAGACCGTTGACCATGTTTCCCTTTGCATGAAGAGCCACACAAACACAGCTGGTCTCTGGCCCCACTTTCCACGGACCCCTGCCCCTGAGCCTCTCCACCTGGGTAGGAACCCCAGAGCCTACAGGTGGGGTCTGCTGCCCCAAACCTTGGTAGGCAGAATGAGGAGTCCGGGCTTAGTCCAGAGGGCTATCATCTGAGCTTGGCTCGTGGAACAGCATGAGGATCTAATACAAATAGGATGTCTCACCAGTACTTACAGGATCACTGTCCCGAGAGTCAGAGTCCAGCTGAAGCCCTGCCTCCTCCAGGAAGCACTCCCAGACTTCCATCTTCTTACCACTGGTGAGTTCGCTTCTTCTCACCTCTCCAACTAGATCCCAGATTTATTTCCAATTTTTTATCAGTATGTTGTACATTCCCGGCTCTCCACCCACCCTGGTCACTGCCTCAGACCCTCCTCCTTGGACCTGATAAAATTATGCATTAACAGAAATGTCCCCACCACAGAGGCCACCTTAGGGCAGAACCGGATGCTTCCTCAATCCCCATCTCCACCTGCATTTAGTGCATGGCAGCCACCAAGATATGCATTGTGGCCTCTGCACTTTTAACATGAAAGACCCTTCCTTCTATGATACAAATGGAATCATTTCCCTCTAAGGGGCGGGGTCCTGGGACTCACAAAACCACAGGTCAAGGGTAAGCAGTTTTTTCTTTCAAATAAGCTACAGCCGGCTGCAGCTTGCCCGCAGATAAATGTGCACGCTGCTGCCTAAGGCACTGCCCGACTGTCCTGCCTCGGAAGGCATCACACACACAGCCCTCCCAGGGCGACTGCCTCCCACCCGCCGGCCATACCAGCAGCCGCACCACCCGGAGCGGGACACATCCTGCTCTCCCCTGCCTTTTCCAAGCCTGGAAATGGTCGCTGTCCAAGCTGACAGATGCCTGTTCTGCACCCAGTCGGCCCGTGACTTAGATGCTCTACCTATGAACCAAATGCCAACTTACCAAACGGACCTGCCATGCAGGGGAGGAAGGGCTTCACCCCCTCCCGGGGGAATTACTTAGGGAAAGAAAGGTGGATTCTTGCCCCTCCCCTACTTAAAACCCTGGCTTCCAGCGGCTGTCAGGGTAAGAGCTCCCAGCTCACCGGCCACGCAGGCCTTGTCACTGAACTCTCCGCCTCACCCAGGGATGCTGGGAGCTCCCGGAAAGCTCCAAGCCCTTCCCTTTCCCAGGGCTTTGCCACACTCTGACTCTCTACCTGCCAGTTCACTTTTCTGGGCCAGTTTAAACATGGCTTCCTCTGAAAAGTCTTCCCTACCTCCTGTGTAATCCAAATTTACTCTCTTTTTTAAGAAGCAATCTGCATAGCAGTTAGCAGGGAATTTGGAGTCAGAATTCCTGATTCGAATCCCAGGTCTGCCGCTGACTAGCTTTGTGACGGTGCCCAAGTTACTTAATCTCTCTGTGCCTCCACTTCCTCATCTGTGAAATGGAGCTCATGCACAGAATCGTGAGGCCAATAAAAGCATGTCATCCACTTAGAGTGTTTTGAAGCGTGAGGAGCGCTTGGTCGATAATCAGTGTCAGTTGTCACTATAATCATGATCATCTTATACCTCCCACCGCCTTCTGGGCTTTGCCTTCATAGCCGGCCTCACAGCTGGTCACCGCGCATCTGCTTGGTGGTTATTTGCTGACGGCTTAGATGTCAGGTCCATGAGCGAGAACAACCTCGAAGCCTGGCGTGGTGCCTGGCACGCATAGGCACTCAATAATTAACACTTGATTAAAGAGTCATCATGGCTGGCTCTCTCTGCTTTAGATGGGAGGTGGTCAGGATACAGGCAGCGTGACTTGCTGAGGCCCCCGCTGCAACCCAGGTGGACAGGGCAGCTGGGGGGCCTACCTGTGGGCAGCTGGTCAAGAGCCAGGGCTCAGCATCAGGCTTCCCAGGCCCGAGGCCCAGCTCTGCCCCGGACCCCCACGTGGCCTTGGACAGGCTTCTTCAACTCTCTTTGTCCGTAAAACTCCAGCGGGAAACCCACAACAAGTCAAGGTGGGATCCCCAAAGGGAAGAGCAAAGCAAGCCCCGGGTCCCCTTCCCTGCTGGCCCGAGCTGGCTCCTGACCGGACCCAGCATCTGCATCGCCATCTGCACAGTGCGTAAATCCACACAATTAATATTCTCCATAATCTTACCGCAACCATTTTTCTTCACGAATGTGTTTGGTTTCAGAGAACGCGGCGTGTTCTGGAGGCCCATTTACATTTCATTATCTCTAAAAGCTTAACTACCGTAACTAATGCTAGATTAATAAGTAGCCCCATCGAACAACTACTTTAAACAACACCACTTACACAGTCTCGCCGCTGGTGGGAAAGGAGGCTTTCAACAGAGGCTGTGGTCAGTCGAGTCAAGCGGGTCTGATTTCTGTATCTCCCATGAGAGAGTCTACATACCGTTCCACCAGAACAAGTGAACCTCAGCCGACGCCGTCCGTTTCCCAGGCCGCTGCAAACCCGGGCCTGGAACGGGGACCCAGGGAGGTCCGTGTGGCCCACGTGGGGTGTTCCCAAGGCCCATACCCAACAGAGCCCTGCCTGGGGGCTCTCCAACTAGACAGGACCAGGAAATGCTCATTTGCTGGTGGAAGCCTCGTGTACAACCTTGAAGAACAAGAAAACAAGTGGCCGAGTTTAGAGATATCAATGCCAGACTCCGGCTGGAGGCCCTAGGGCCACCTCCCAGAAGACAGCGCATGAGGCACGCTCACGAGGCAGCCACAGGACCCAGGCTCTCTCTGGGCCCTCACCAGCTCTCAGAGCCCCCTGGGACCACGTGCTCAGCTGTTGCTCTTTGGGGAGGTATTCACTATTATCATATTCTTACAACACAGTTGAGATGGCAGTTTCCCCATGAAGTACTGATGCAGGCGGAGGGTATGTTCCAGAAATCACCTCCTCTAAACTGTCATCCCACCTGACTCTTCCTCAGGTGCCCCAACATTTCAGCTCAGGCAATTGTCTAGGCTTTGGCTATTGCGATGGCTCTTCAGTGCAATGTTCAATCGATGTTCGTGGAAGGCCCTTCTCCTGCAAGCGTCTGTTCCGCTCTGAGAACGTGAACACAGAGCAATGTGCAGGCCTTCATCCAAAGCACTGGGCTGCCCACTGACTACCCCCCAATCGCCTCTACCTACTCTATCTACCACCTCCCCGACACCTCTGCTCACCCTGCACCAATGCTCTGAGCCTGTCCACGGTCTCCAGCACAGCAGACTGAGGCCCAACGTTTGAGTAGTGGGCAGCCTTCGGCTTTAGGACTGGAAGCCAGGGAGGAGCCCTGCTCAAGGAAGGCCTGCCCTCGGCCCCCTCTCCAAAAATCTGGGGTCCAAGCTCCCAAAGTTCTAACCCTTGTCTGTTGTCCACCTCTGACCAGGGAGACGCCCAGAAGCTAAGCCACCTGCTGTCCACCAGTTCTCCTGCCCAGTGGGGTTCAGACTCTCCCCGGGCCCTGGAGAACAGCACTGGTGTCCCTCGTGGGCACACACCCAGGATGGCTCATTGATCAGTGGCAAGCACAGTCTACAAGCTCTGGGGGCATTGCCCATCTCCCTGGCAGGCAGGGAAAAGCAAGGCAGACCAGAGCCCCTGCGGAATCTTGCCCCAGCTCTGTGGGGTGGCCTCTCCACCTCTGCATTGGGAATTGTCCTTGGGTCCCTGGTATATAGCTTAGAGGTCAACCTCAAGTTCTCTGGGCAGCTGACGCATCTAAACTAAGGCCCTTCTTCTAGGTGTCCCACCAAAAGCCCACATTTCCCAGGAAGGGGCTAAGAGTCCTGGCCATAGGAGGATTCTCCATCGTGCAAGATGACAGCTCGCAGAGCCTGAGGCTGAAGGTCACGTGGACAGGCAGGGTGCAGCTAGAGAAAACAGGAGGTCGCGTCCCTCCCCCACTCCACGGTGACCCTTGTAGAGCTCCTGAGGGCAGCAGCCAGCCCTACCAGCTAGATTCCCCCTGCAGCTTCTCAGCCAGAAACAGGGAGGTTAATAAAACACAGGACGAGGGTCTCCCGAGGGACAGCTCTTGGCCGCCTCTGAAGTTTACAAAAGCAGCGCTTCTGATGTCTCACACGCCGCCTGCCACGGCTCCCTGTGAATTATTACACTGCAGGTTTTCAGGACATTCTGTCTGCAATGCCTTGGGAATTAGAGTAATTGTATTTTATCTGTTTGCCAAGAGTTTTCAGTAAACTCCTTTAATGTACTTTAAAACTCACAGCCCCAAATAGCAATGCATGCCTTCCAGCTTATGCACCAGGCACTGAATAAACACAGGGTGATGTATGGGGCTGGAGAGGACACTATTCATATATTCACACCCTTTACCAAAACACACATGCATCTTAATGACGTTACTTAACCACACAGCCCAACAAAAGGAGCTCCGTGAAGGTCACAGTCACAGGCCTTCCTCCAAGATGGTCCCTGCCGCTCACAGAAGGCCCTCAAGGTAGTCTTTGTACCAAGGGTTCCCTGACATAGGGACGCCTGGGTGGTGCAGTTGTTAAGCGTCTGCCTTCCACTCAGGGTGTGATCCCGGAGTTCTGGGATCGAGCCCCACATCAGGCTCCTCCGCTGGGAGCCTGCTTCTCCCTCTCCCACTCCCCCTGCTTGTGTTCCCTCTCTCGCTGGCTGTCTCTCTCTCTCAAATAAATAAATAAAATCTTTTTTTAAAAAAAAAAAGGGTTCCCTGACATAGACCGTCACTATCCTATCACTGGGTGGGCGGGTGACAGCATCAGGCCCCTTCTCCTGCCCCTACAACTGGGCCCAGGCCACTTCCAGCCACTAGGTGCCACCCCCACAGGGACTCCCCCAACAAGCTGCCTCCAAATCCACTTCACCATGTCCCTCAGCCAGGACAAGAGGGAGGAGAAACAGGAGGAGGAGGAGCCTGATAAAGAGGAAGGAGAAGGTGGCTGGGACTGGGGAGTTGGGGGGTGCTAGAGCAGGAGGTGCTGGGGTGGCAGTGGGGCACAGAGGACAGCTGCACTGGCTCGGAGTTCTTTACTGGAAGCTGGATGCTGAGAAATATGAGAATGATCCAGAATTAGAAAAGATCCGAAAAGGGAGAAACTACTCCGGGATGGACATAATAACCACATGCAAAGATAAACGACCAAATTATGAAGATTAAGATGTTCTATGAGGAGCGTCTGCACCTGGATGATGAGATCCCCTACGATGTCTTGGACAACAGTGGGTACTTTGATGTGGGAGATAAAGAGGAGGAGTGGATCCACATTTTCATGAAAAAGGAGACAGGATAACTCTTCCCGCAGGGATTTATCACTGCCTCATGCTGGAGGAAAAGAACTATGTGAAGCCCCTGTGGCTGCTCGCAGGAGAATCGGGTGTGGACAGCATGCAACTAGCCAGCTGACCATTTCGAGGCCCGGGGGCAGAATGTGGAATTTCGGACGCAGACGGCGGTGCAGCCACGTTCCTGGGGCCTGGCTCACCCTTCACCCTTGGGAATGCCCCAAACATGATCACAGCAGAGAGCCTGTCCCTTCTCCTGAGGCTAGGGGCGATTTCCTTTGCAAGATTATTTGATTAGAGTATGTTTTAATGAAAGGAGCTTAATTATAAAAGTGATTTTTATATGGAAGCAGCTGTGGGAATGTGGACAAATCACATTCATTTTACCTAAATTTAAGATCAACCATCAGCAACCCTGTATTGGCGCATGCACTCAACTTTAATCCGAACGACGGTCCTCTCCCCAGATGTAAGTGCCGAACTGCTCTGTGCGGACCTGGTTCTTTGGGAGCAGATGTCGGTGGATGCCATGCCTGCCTTTTTAGACGGGGTCGTAGTAGATGACAGGACCAACCAGAGAAGATATTTTTCTCCCAAAACTAAGTGAGTGCTGTCGGGTGCGAGCTTTCATATGAGTAGGGGGGATACTCAGAGTTGCTTAGGCCACTTGCTTATTCAAAATAAAGGAGCTGCTTTAATTTAAAAAAACAAAACAAAACACCACCATGCAGGGGCCTTTAATCTGACCCAGAGTAAAGACAACATCCTTACAAAAGACGCACTGTGGGCCCTGCTCTGCTCTGGGACCTCACCTCCTCCCGCTCTCCTCTGCTGGACCTGGCTGCCTCCTGCCGCTCTTCACACACAGCAGGGGCACCTCTACCACTGGGCCTCCGCAAGTGCTGTTCCCTCCACCCGGAAGGCTCTCCCCAGACCTCTGCGAGGTTGCTTCCCTCCCTCGACCCTTCTACCCCATGACGTTGCAGTGAGAAGCTGGCCAGCCATCTCCCCAGACACAGAATCAGTTAGCACCTTAATCTTGGACGTCCTAGCCTCCAGAACTGTGAGAAATAAATTTCTGTTGTTTATAAAGCACCCAGTCTACGGTATTTTGTTCCTGCAGCCCAAACAGACTAAGACAATATTCATCGCCACTGATAAATATTTGTTTATGGTCTCTCTCTCTCTGCACCTTCTCCCCAACTAAAGAGTAAAATCCATAAAAGCAGGGATTTTGCCTTTTTTTTTTAACTGCTCTATTTATTCCCAGCTCCTAGAGCAGGGCCTCACATGCAGCCAGAGCTTTGAAGTATGTGTTGGAATGGCCTTGCTCCTAGTCTCACAGAGAAACAGTATTATGGGAGAGAAAAGAGGGGCTCAAGAGCCGGTCTCTGCTCACGGGGCCCACACCCCCAGTAAGGCTGCCTCTGAACTCTTTCCAGCCTGTGTAGGGAACCACTGGAGCCCCAACACCTGGCTCCGTGGCCACACCTGCCCTGGGCATGGCCGTTGGGGGAGAAAACAGCATGTGCAGAGCAATGGCCCCAACACCACCCCCTCCCGCTGTCCCAGATGCCCTAGGAAAAGGCAACCAGGAACGATGGGTTATCTGCCCCTCCAGATCTGGAGACTATTCCCGTCCCTCTGCTGCCCTCCCACGTACCTACTGACAGGCTCTCGACCTACGCTGTCCAATATGGTAACCACCAGCCACCTGTTTGGCTACTGAGCACTTCAAATATGACTAGTCAAATCCATATGTGTAAATATAAAATACATGGCAGATTTCAGAAGCTTTGAACAAAAAAAAAAAGAAAACAGGCTATCGCATTAACAGTTTTGTGTATTAGTTACATCTTGAAACGGTAGCACTTTGGATAGATACGGTTAAAGAAAATGTATTATCCAAATTAATGTTACCTCTTTCTTTCTACTTTTTTAATGTGACTACTACAAATATCTAAATTTTCTGTACAGCTCACATTAGATCTGTGTAGAACAGTGCCGATCTAGAGGAAACAGTCATCTGAGAAGCAGTTCTGACCAGAAGTTGGGAAGTCTATTCTCTGCAGCTCCAAACTCCTTGCTTTTTCCTGTGCATCAGAGCAAGCAAGAGGGCTGGGTCCTCCCCTGGAGCTGGGAAGCAGAAGGGCCAGGGAAGCTACACTCCCACACCTGCCTTCTGGGACTGTGTGTAGACAGACACACAGGGGGCCAGACTGCAGACAAGCTGAACCCCCTCCTGGCCTTTGGAACACCTGTTTGGTCTCTGAGGATGGCAGGGACTTGGGTTCAAGTGCTGGTGGATTGAGGGGTCTTGCAGCGGAGCAACCCTGAAGGGGGTTGTGTCACTAGGCCAGTGTGTGCTGATGGAGCTCAGTCCCTTGTGGCCTGGGCCTTGGGCACTGACCACAGGGGTCAGCTGTGCCTGCTTCATGGAGGACTCCCTCTGCCGGCCATGGCGTTCATGCTCAGAAGGCCCCAAATATCCCCATTCCCTAGACTGAGCCTCATGAAAATGCATCCAAGCTGGAAGGAGAAGTGGCTGAGATGAGAAGCCCTGCCTCTTCACACTCGAATCTCTGTCCCAGTTGGAATAATGAAGACTTGGAACCCCACACGGGCATTCCACGAGGAGGATTTCTGACTGTGTCCCCAGCACTCAACAGACACAGGGGTGTGGTTGTTTGAGGACGTGGCCTGAGGTGTAGGCTGGAGCATCTGGAGATGTGGCACTTGGTTTTTAAAAATAAGATGAGACCCACATTTCTGGCACTAATGACTCCCAGATTCTATCACCCTTAAAAATATCCCTCAAAGACGGCTGTTGTCACTGCATTTTTAGCGCTTTCTGACTGTTTCAAAGACTGCAAACATTCCAGGCCCTGCTGGGTGTAGACTGCACTGTGTGAGTCTCTAAGGAAGCAGCAGCAGCAGGGGTGGGGCAGGCCCCTCCTGATGCAGGAAGGCTCAGGGGCTGCGTTTGCTGCAGGGGAGGGGCAGGCAGCAAGACAGGGTTGCCCAGCTCAGACTTCTTAGCTGATCTTCCCTCGGCAGCTCAGGGACCAGCCATCGGCCTCATCCAAAACCTCCTCTCACCTCCCCACATCCACACAGAGGTTAGGGGTCTCTTAGGGACACACTGAGGCAGATACTCAATGCATTTGAGAGTGTCGCACCCAAGATGAAGCATTTAGGGAGGGGAGCCCAAAAAGCCGAAGTTCGTGTTGATCATGTTTTTGTCCTTTGGGAGATTCAGAGATGTCAAAGTGGAACAACGAAGATTTAGAAACTGATACAGACAGCCCAGGATCACATCTCAGGAATCCCATTTCATTCCATACAAGGTTCCAAGCTTTCCAGAGTTTTCCCAATGTTTCAGAGCGGTCACAGACACCATCTCTCCGAGTGTGAATTATCTGAGATAACATTTACTTGGCCTTCTGGTGTTTGTGTCTCTCTGGCCCTGGTCAGTGTCCAGCAATTCAGAGAAGGGAAACTTACGTGGGTGTTTACCAGCTATTTAAAAAAAAAAAGCAATGGACAAAGCCGCTCTTCAGTGCCTGGGGTGGTAAGGTCAGTGACTGTTCTAGATAATCTGTGGTGAGAGTCCTAAGCCATGATCCAGTGGGCTGAGCTAGGGGAGGAGGCTCACGGAAGGGCCAGGGAAGCCACACACCCACACCTGCCTCTGGGACTGTGTGTAGGAGGACACTCGGGGGGCCAGACTACCAGCAAACTGAACCCCTTCCCAGCTTTGGAACACCTGCTTGCTGTCTGAGGATGGCAGGGACTGGGGTTCAAGAGCTGATGGATTATGGGGGGCTCACAGTGGAGCAATCCTGAAGGGGGTCATGTCACAGAGCCCCCACCTCTGGCCCACAGACCTTTCGTTCATCAGGCTATTGACCTTCAGAGCCAGATGAACTTGATGGACATCCTCTTCCCTCTGAATGGGTGTGGCTGATGGGCAGAAGGGAGTCAAAGAATATAAACTCCATGAAGGATCTAAGACTTGGCCTCCCTTCCAACCATGCCCACCCCAATCACAGAATGAAGGATAGTAAATGCTTAGAAGCACAGACTCTGCAAAGACTTTTGGATTCAAATTCTGGTTCTGCTTCTTCCCCCTCTGAGATCTTGGGAATGGGAAGAAAAACAACATCAGGCTTGTAAGGTGATTGTGAGTCTCCCATGAGACACTGTGTGGAAAGCTCTCTGCTTTTCCAGAGAACATCACTGCCGACAAACCCAGGGCTGGAACGGACATGCTGGCCGAGCTGCTTCGGAGGTGGACACAGGTGTCCT
This sequence comes from Ursus maritimus, assembly GCF_017311325.1. Taxonomy (NCBI): domain Eukaryota; kingdom Metazoa; phylum Chordata; class Mammalia; order Carnivora; family Ursidae; genus Ursus; species Ursus maritimus. The sequence continues at coordinate 59,053,741 of NW_024426663.1, read as the reverse complement.
GGGGCAAGACTGCATCTCGTGGGCTGAAGGCTGCTACTTTGCCAGTGTTTTCTGGTCCAAGAGGATCCACTCACACGGTGCTCCTTCTAGAACATGCCCAGAGCTTGGTCCCACCACCACCTTCTGCAGGGAGCTGGCCAGGTCAGGCTTTGAAGACTTGTGCAAGGGAAGACAACCCAAGTCCTCGGGCCTCAGGGCCAGAGCACAGAGCCATCAATTTGGCAATATATTTCTGAGCTGCTCACCCTTTCCCCGTGTTGCTTGGTTTATGGGCTCTTAGGGCCACCCCCTCACGGTCCATGAAGATCAGGATAAATATATTTGGCTAAGTTAGAAATTCTAGTCCAGAGAAAGCCAGGCAAGGACTTGGACCCCATGGCTTCTATTAACAGAGCATATTTCAGCAAAGACCTCTTAAATCGTGAGGGCTAGAGGGTAGAGCTGCAGGGGTGATGGATGCATTCACTCTAACGTCTAGATGGGAGCTGGAAATCAAAGTGACGGCTCAATGTGCAGTGCTGGGTTCGTGGAAGAGGACCTTTCCATCCACACCCCTGTCACCGGCTGCCACGAGCAGCTCAGACCATGCCAGCCAAACCAGATGGCTCTGAAGGGCGGAGAGATGTGGGGCTCTCTCTATTATGTTAGAGTCCACAGCTTCTTAAAGGCAGGTGTGTGAGAGACATCAGATCCCGAGGCACTGTCTCCAAAGATGGAAATTAGGTGCCTTACTCCAGAGGAGCCCGATTTTCCAGGGAGTTCCAAATCATGATGGGAGGGGAGAGTTCAGAAATTCGATTCATTGCAGAGTTGAGAACAGAAGACAAAACGAGTGGCTTTCAGGCTCCCCGAGGGCAGAGACAGTGGATCAGACAGAAGTGGACTTCAGATGGGAAGATGCTGGAAAGAAGAACTCGAGCTCTCCCGCAGCACTAATCCCACTTCAGCCAAATTACTTGTGATGCACGGGACAGGCGCAGAGACACCGGCTGGCTACTGAGCCTCTGGCTTAAGGAAGCAAAGGCTTCTCTAAGTATCCTCAAAGACCCCGAGCCCTTCCTTTGCTCTTCCCTTCTCTTGCCCCTCTTCCTTTCTCCTGCTCTTGTGTGTTTTCGTCCTGCTTTTCTCCCCTGCTGGCTCCCTCTTTCCTGGCAGTGTCAGAATATTCCATCCCTGTATCAGTTCTAACATGAAATGCAGATGAGCTCATGTCTCTGCGAAAAGAAGAGCCACCACGGGCAGACTTTCCTTGGACTTGGAGGTCTGGGAGGGCAAAGCCAGGGTTGTAGGGATGTCTCTGTGTCCCCAGTGCCAATCTTGCAGTTATAAGTCATGCTTGAGAAAGTTCATGCACGAATTCTAAAACAAAATAAACATGTAGTTCTACCAAAAGAAATCCTAACAAAAGCCTTACCAAATCCTGACCCTGAATAGCAGATGCCAAAATATTGCCCTGATATGTGTTGTCTATGCAAAAAATAGTAATAATAATAAGCAACAGTTACATGATAACAGATAAAGTAGATTTGGTAGCAAAGACTATTATGAGATACACTAAGTTACAATAGTATATATTTTATCAATGAATCAACAATGACCATCCAACACAAATATGGGGCTCATACACCACGGCCACAAAACAGATGCAAGAAAGATGGGCAGAAATGCCCCGTGGCTGTACATTGTACTATATGAGTGACAGATCAAGAAGGCTAATGAATTAGAGACCCGAGAAACATGACAAACATGATCCAATAGCTGACAGGTGGAGGGAACCTGTGGAGGTTCCTAGGACTGCTGTAACAAAATAACCACAGGATGGCTTCCAACAGAAATCGATTTGCTCACAGTTCTGAAGGCCACAAGTCTGAACGCAAGGTGCCCGCAGGGCATGCTCCCTCTGAGACTCTGGGTGGAACCCGTCCTTAGCCTCTCCCTAGCCTCTGATAGGGCTGTCAGGCCTGTGTTCCCTGCTTACAAGTGCATCTCTCCAATCTCCGACCCCGTCATCATAGGCTGTCCCCCCCGCCGCATGCCTGTGTTCCAAATCTCCCTTCTCATTACAAGGCCATCAGTCATCCTGGATTAGTGCCTGCCTAATGACCCCATCTTCACTTGATTATATGAACAAAGGCCTTATCGCCAAATACAGTCATAATTCACACGCACCACGGGCATCAGGACTTCAACATATGGGGGGGGGTGTTAGGGAAGGGGACATAATTCAACCCATAACAGAACTCAGTGACAAAGAAGATACATTTTCTTTACAAGTGTGCTGGTGGCATTAGGTGCCCTATCTTGAACTTCTTGCGTGTACACATTCATACCCACCTATATATTCACATAAATAAAATCCGTATTCTCCCCAAATCTTACAGATTTCTTTCATATTATTTGTTGCATCTCCTGTTTCATTTCTGGTTTTATTTGTTTACATATTTGTTCTTTCTTTGATCAGTTGGACTAATAGGTTTGTGGATTTTCTCAAAGCCTTAATTACTGGTTCTATCCATCAATACTCATTTCATCGGTCTTGTTTATCCAGGGTTATTATTGCTTACATTCTGAATTTTCTTAGCCTCTTTCTTATATCTCGAAGATCTTTAATGTGGCAATGCAGTTCGCTGTGTGTGTGGTTTTGTTTTGCTTCTCATCTTCCCTGGAGACGTAGGGATTTAGAATCATACAGTTTTTCTAAATGTACTGTTTTGGCAATAGCCCATAAGTTTTGACAGTTTGTGGGGGTTTTTCAATTATTCTAAATTTTGTTCTGGGTTTTCTTCTTGATTTAGGCATCCCTTAAGACAACTTTTTTAGGGGCGCCTGGGTGGCTCAGTCAGTTAAACGTCTGCCTTCGGCTCAGGTCACGACCCCAGGGTCATGGAATCAAGTTCTGTATCCGGCTACCTGCTCAGCGGGAAGACTGCTTCTCCCTCTCCTGCTCCCCCTGCTTGTGCTCTCTCTCTCTTTCTCTTTCTGTCAAATAACTAAATAAAAATCTAAAAAAAAAAAGACAACTTTTTTAAATGCCATTCAGTTGAACACTTTTACTTCTTGTGTGTTTCTAACCCCCTTGTGCTATGGTTGGGAACGTGGTAAATGGAATGTCCCCCACAGTCCAGCATGCTCTAGGGGAAATGGCACAGTTTGGGGTCCTCAGGGGTCAGTATTGGCTGGACATGTGTGTGACCATGGATGCCCCCCCCCCACCAGGCTGGCTGCACCAGTAGGAAAGCCACACAGAGTTGGTCTGCCTCACGAGCCAGTCTGGGTGTAACTTTGCTTTCCAAAAAGTACCAGTCCAAAAATTAAATATAATTGCAAAGCAAGGTAAACTTTTATCTCCAAGGGGAGAATATTCATAAAGCAAAGCAAAAATTCTTAAAATCTTCTTTTCCCACCTTTCTCTCTATCAGCATCCTGCCTACCTGCAGCTGTACCCACCCCTAAAAATTCTCCCATCCAGACTCTGTAGGCCCCTAATCTCCTCTACCTCTCCTCCTGACACCAGGCTTTCTGCTTTCAACTTGTGGTTCTCTGGCAGGGGAAAGTTCCCTATTGGCTTCACCATACAAAGGCTGAGTCCTCTAGCTGGGAATGGACTGGGGAAGAAGGGGAGATGAAGAGGATTTGGATGCTTTCATCCCCGTCACGTATGTGAAAGGGGCACCTGCTCTCGCTGTCTGAAGCCAGTGGCTGGGTGCAAATCTGTCAGTCAACAACAGAGGTCTGGGGACCTCCCTCTGAGTGCCAGATGAGGATGTGGACTGGCCTGGCTCGCTACCCATCTCCAATGACTCCCAGGAAGCTAAGTCACCAGCCTCAGAACACCCACTCCAACTCCTGAAGTGACATCCCCTACTGTCTGATCCAGGACTCTCCTGAGCTCTTTTCCACTCTGCCCCAGCCAGCTACTGGGGCATGTCCTGCTTCTTGGAACACGGCCTTTGGCCATTTCTTACTCACCCTTCAAGCCTCAGCTTAATAGGCAGAGATCTGAGTATATACCAAGTGCCAGGCACAATGCTAAATGCTTTATATATTTTTTTTCATTAAATCATTCCAGTAACCAGATGAGATAGATAATATCATCTCCATTTCTAGATGAGGAGACCAAGGCTCAGAAAGGTTAGTTTACTGGTTCATAGGCCCTCACTTTGAAGAACTGGGACTTAAATCCAGAGCCGCTTGACCCCAAAACTCCCTGTCTCAAACACCCATTCTTCCGGCCTAAACACTGAAAGTTATGGAAGTTTTCTCTGACTCCTCCTCTCTGCTCCTCCCCCATCCTATCTGGGTCTGCACCTCCTGCAGCTCCCACAGTCCCCTGACATCCTATATGGTAATCTATTGCTTGTCTTTCTGCCTTGGCCACTCAACAAGCTTTTTAAGGGCAAGAAATGGATTGGGGTTGATAGCTGCTCTATTCCCAACACCTGGCAAAGGGCTTAAAACTCATTAAAGGCTTGATAAATATTAGTTGGATTCATGGATGGATGGATGGATGGATGGATGCTAAGTGGTGGGACATGGACATTGACAAGTGCACCTGCCCTCAGGGAATGCTCAGTATGTAAGAGGAAAGACAAACCAAGAATAAGGACTCCCGTGACTGCCAGTGGGTGGGGCATGTGACATCTGGTGGCACCCGTCTGCCAGAGGCTGGCTCATGGGGCCCATGCTCAGTGAACCCTCCTCAGACAAAAGCAGTCATAGGTGGCAGCTAAGATCTGTCAAAGGTATTCAAACCAAGCCTGCAGTGAACTTCCTTCCTCCAGCTGTATCATATAGGATTAGGAACAGTCTCTAAGCTGGCACGCATGGTTAGAGCCTGCTCTAAACCTGAGCAATAGAAGTAGCTACTCTCACTTCCTTCTGCCTGGTTCATTGCATAAATCGTAAAGTCGGATTACATTTGGCTGAGGGGAAGTGAGCCCTAAAGATGCCACAAGCGCAGTGAAAACCCTCATACTCGTGCCCCAGCATGAGCAACGGTATGGAATGAGGAAAATACCCTCATGCCCCGGGCGCCACGGAGGGCGGGGGCAGACAAGCAGAGGTGAGAGAGGTTAGAGGTCTGTAAGGCTAGTTGGGGTCCTGGTGATGATTTCCAGAAAAAGGAATTCACAGGTTTGTTCCACAAGCAACGGGGTGACACTGATACTGGTAGAACAAGGGGTGGGATGTTTACATCTGTGCCTTAGGATGGCCCCTGTGGGGTGTGATGTATGCAGGGGAGGCCTGAGTGGCCTGGGGGAGCCTATCCGGAGGTAAGCATCTCAAGGGTTCTGGGTGGTCAAAAGAAGGCGCTCTTTCCACCTGGAGGGTCAGGTGCCCACAGCACAGTAAGCATCAGGAAGTGAATTCCCAGGGAGCTGCTGCCACTCCAGGACAAGTCCATAGAAGAAATATCCCAGAGATACTTCCAGGAACTAGGCAGGGAGTGGGGGGCAGGGGGAGACGGTGGAATGCGCTGAAAATTACAAGCTGCGAGAGAAGTTTTCCGCCTAGTTACACTTTAGCAATTTGGATAGCCAACACGAATTTGAATATTAATCATTTTGAAAAAACATACACATGCAAATATTTCTCCTTTTAAATACCTGTCTCCCAGATCTTGATAAATGGCTTGCTCAGCAGCCCTGCATGCATTCAGAATCTCAGACGAGCCACCACCCCCCTTCCTGCAAAGCTGCGCGGACCCCTCCTTCCTGAGCTGGTCTGATCTCCCCACTCTGTCCTGGAGCCTCCTAGAAGAGAGGACACCCCAGGACATCGCTCGTCAGCCCCAGCTTGGCCAGCACTAAGGACTTCAGTAGATGACTTCCATCAGCTGACTTAGCTGAGGATTCAGCACCTTCCCACCGCTGGGGGCATCTGAGCTGAGAACAGGCTAAGGCGAAGACTGGAGCCAACGAGGTGGTTCTGGACTCCCAGGCTCTGGGTAGCACAACACACAATGCTCACCCACAGCACAGCCTGGGGAGGAGCCTGGGAGGGGCAGCCTCGCGCACCTCCTGTCCCCCTGGCCCAGCCTCTGCGGGAAGCCCTGCAGTCTGGCAGCAGAGAAGCGCCTCAAAACTAATGATGACTGTAACCAAAGGTACGAGGATGAGGGGGTCGTGGTGCTGATGTTGACTGAGCACCCCTCTATGCCAGGCACTGTGCTAACTGCTTGAAGGGCATCATCTCGTGAAACAAATACCCCTTGTCCAGAGATGAGTGCCATTACCATCCCCGCCTTGTAGAAAATGGAAGCCTGGAAAGCTCATAGCTCTTGTCCACTGGTGGCACCAGGACTGACCCAAGAGCCTATGTCACTAACTTCCGGGCCATGCTGCCCTTGACCATTTCCCCTGGCCTCACTGTCCTTGGTACTCAACGTGGCCCCTGAAGCCCGGGCCCCTGTCCTGTCTCCTGTCCTTCTCGGCTGCTCTCCCTGCAGCTTCCTTCCTCCCCTCCCTCAAGGGAACCCCCGACCTCAACCTCACCTCACCCAGCTGCCCTGATCACCCCAACCACTGGCCTCACTACCCCCCTACCCAGGCCCTGGGGCCTCCCCGCCCCCCCCCCTTGTTTAAGCTGCGCTCCCGCTGGAACCCACATGTGCAAGGGGCCCAAATGACCCAAACAGGATTGAAGGACTTTGTCATTCTTTCATCGGGCATTTGGGGAGCCCCTGTTCTACCCAGCATCGTGCTACTTGCAAGTAGAAGTGCCCCCAGGCCACACCTTCCTTTTTCTTTGGCCTCTAGTGCTCAGGCTGCTCCTGATGGGGCCTAGGGCATCTTACTCTTCCGCCTTCACCAACAGAGAATCTCGGACAGATGGTTACACCAGAGCCAGCTCCGTCCCCAGGGCCAGAGTTCTGCTGCCTCTGGCACAGGTGACACATTGTCCCACCCAGAGCTGTTCCTGAGAATGGCATACCGGGGAGTGCAAGGCCAGAGGTCAGAGACAGGCACAGGGAACTGGGTAGGGTCTCAAACTGCAGAACAGGTGTCAGGGAGAAGGCTGGGCTTGCTTTTCTCAGGTATGTGAGGAAGTCCTGAAGGAGGCAGGCGCAGAGTAACCTTTACATCTCTGCTGCTCTCTGTAGTACGCAAAGCTTTTGCACACCCATTATTTCATTTTCCTCTCTGACAAACACCCACTGGCATGAGGTATCCTAGGAAGAATGTGGCCAACTTACAGATGAAGAAACAAAGGCTCAGAGAAGGGAAGCAAATTCCCAAACACAACACACTTAATAAGGGATGGAACCAGGCCCCTCCCCTCATCTGAACTAAAAAAATCTCAGGTGAGTTCTATCTGGGCCTGCCTTCCTGAACGATGAGGGTAGGGGGATTTGTCTGTGTCTGATGACCTGCTGCCTCACACATGGAAGACCGACTACTGTGCATTTCTGAGCCGGAGAGGCCAGAGCTATACCACCCAGGGCTTGTTAAACAACCACGCATGTCTCCCATCCAGACGGGGGTGGGGGTGACTGACGGCCATCTGCAAGTGACCCATTCTCACTCAGCAGCAACAAAGCTTCTCCATGACAAATTACGGTGCCTATTATCCCCTCGGCTCCAAGACAGACCCGGCCTCTTGAAGGCAAGTTCTGAGTCTTATGCTGGCCTGGGCTAGCCCCACGCTGCACGACCAGCACCTCCCTGCCATGCCCCATGGGATGGAAAGATTAATTTATTCAGATGTGTGACAGCTAACAGGCTTATCTAACTACAGTAAAATAATTTTCTGAATTATTCATGTGATATTTGAAATCATGATTGTAGGAACAAATTAGCTACCCAAAAACTGGAAATGAAGCCTGCTGCATTAATAATGCATCGGGCAGAGCAGGCTGGAGAGCAGGAGCACAGAGGTGTGAGCATACCATTGGGAGAGCCCCACTCCCTTGGGCCCTTCTGGGACAGGTGGCACGCCAGTGAGCACGGCCAGGGGTCTGCACCAAGGCACACCTGTGTTTCCTCTTTGAGGAAGGGGCTAGCTAGCTTCAGCTTCCAGGGTCCCTGCTTCTTTTCCGGTGTCCCCAGGTCTTGCCTTCCACTCAGGGCGAGGACCATCCTGTCTGCCCCTCTGACCCTTCAGTTCTGCCCATGTCATGAACCAATAGAGCCAGGAAGCCTTGACCCTGGCTGCTGCTCCTCAGAGCTGGGGTACGTCTGGTTGGGAGGGTGTCACACTCACTGCTGGGCAACTCAGTCCTTCTCTTATCCAGGGAAGCCTGCAAGTGGGCCATAGAGTACACACGACTTCAACAGTCACTCTGCCTCGGGCCGCCCGGAGGGCACAGTCGGTTGAGCGTCAACTCTTGGTTTTGGCTCAGGTTGTGATCTCAGGGTCGTGAGATGGAGCTCCGCGTTGGGCTCTGCACTCAATGCAAAGTCCTCTTGTCCTTCTCCCTAACGCTCTCCTCCTCCCCCACTCTCACTCTCAAATAAATTAATAAAATCTTCACACCAACAACAAAAAAAAAATCACGCTGCCTCTCAGGTGAGATATTGAAGTGGAGCGGGGTGGCCCCACCACCTGTCTCTCTGCAACCTCGATAACGGGGACACATGAAGGGAAGGGAGAAAGCACCTCCCCCGTGTTGGATCCGGCTTCTCCAGACCAGCAGCCGAGGCCGGGGGCAGAGGTCAGCAGCACGTTGGCACCGCTCTGCCACGAACGGACAAGAAAACGTGGGCTCATCAAGCAGCCTCTCCGGCCTGCTTCTCTTGTGCCGAATGGGATGACAGTACCTACACGTCCTAGTACCTGATAACACCATAGGATCCTAGGACATATGGGATTTTGTTAGAGGGAAGTAAACACCAGCCTGACTGGGAAAGCCTTTTGCAAAGTATAAATGTAACATGTTATGCACTTTTTTTTAGTACCTAGTTATACTCTTCTTTTTCCACAAAGGTAACAGTAGTTATCAGTAACCATCTCTTTAACCACCGCCCCCCAAAGCCAGGCTTGGGCCCTTGGACATCTAAAGACCCCTTCTGGCTCCCATCCTAGGTTTTCCAGGAGTCCTGCAGGGGCAGAATTTAGGAGGGTTTCGCCCTCCAGCAAGGCACCCTCCCTAAGGCCAGTTTGGAAGGCTGGGTGTTTCCACGAGCAGGCTGGGTGCCACCTTGGGAATGAGACAGGGGTGGTGGGGCCAGCCCCAGCGTGGGGAGCTGCAGGAGGCTGCAGGAGGCCGCAGAAGCTGCAGCGGTGAGGCCCCTTGCCCACTCGGGAGTGCTGTGGTGGTGAAGGTGTGGAAGGGCAGGAGGGATCCAGGCTGGAGTGGCACCTGATGTCCTCCGGGTCTGACAGCTGGCCTTGCAGAGGGACACCTGGGTTCTTTGTGCGGCCTTGGGCAACTGCACCCAAAATGTACAGGACCACCTCCCAAGGTTCTGCCAGAGGCAACAGCCTTGAGCCCCACAACGTGCTCCTGGAGCCATGTCAGACCAGACCCAGCCACAGCAAGCACATTGGATACGGCCTGGACAACAGAGCCATCTGACCCGACACTGATGTGCAAGAAGTCGAATCCACCAGGAAGCCACAGGCAGAGAGGAGAAATTCAAAGCCTCAGACCCAACTTCCAAATACGCCAAATATGACGGTACCCCTACTCCCAAAGCAAGCCAACCATCTCCTCATGCTGCTCTTGGCAGGAAAACAAATGCCTTTCTTTTTTTAATTAATATCAAGAGTGGGGCGCCTGGGTGGCACAGCGGTTAAGCGTCTGCCTTCGGCTCAGGGCGTGATCCCGGCGTTATGGGATCGAGCCCCGCATCAGGCTCCTCCGCTATGAGCCTGCTTCTTCCTCTCCCACTCCCCCTGCTTGTGTTCCCTCTCTCGCTGGCTGTCTCTATCTCTGTCAAATAAATAAATAAAATCTTTTAAAAAAATTAATATCAAGAGTATATTTGAAATTCATGCAAGGGGTAGAGACAGACCTGGGCATTTGCCCCCACTTTTGCCAACCTCCACCAGACAGGTGATTATGAGCTGCACGATGGCCTCAAAGAAGCTACATGAACCTTGAGAACTTAAGTTTACTAAACAAATGAACTCTTCTTGAATTCAACCCGGCAAAAGCTTGCTGCACACCTTCTGCGTGGCCCAGGCTGCTGCAGACACGGGCACTGAAGGAGAAGAGGCGGGAGAGAGGATACTGGGCCGGGCTCCTTACCCAGTCTGGGGAGAGCTACAGGCAGCTATGGTTAGGAGGCTGCAGGGCAGGATTCCCTGGCTGACCTACCTTGCTCTGCTCCACAGCCCATTTCCTGATTCTTCCCCCAACCTGGCTGACTCCTCCTCAGCATGAAGCTCAGCAACCTCATCACTTCCTCCAGGAAGTCGCCCTTGGTTTCAGTGACCAGGTCAAACCTCCATGCTGTAGGCCCTGCCCAGCACCTACGACATGTGTGCCTCCCTCTCTCGGCCTGTACCACTGCCGTGTGCGCACTGTCTACCTCTGTGTCTGTCTGCATAGGTCGATAAGGGTATTTAACACTTGCTGAAGGAATATGTAGAAAGCAAGCAGATGTTCCTGCGCGTCCTCGGGCTCTGGATCCAGGGGAGGCTCTGAGGCGGGAGGTCTCAGAGCTCACTGCAGATGTTAGAGCCCCATCCTGTGGGGATCTCAGCACCAGGCACGGTGAAGGGAGGAGCTCAAACGCCTGGGAAGACCTCATTCCTCACTCTAGGGGACCAACACCCTCATGGCGGAGACAGGTAGAAACCCAAGAGTTCTGCTCAGATGCCCAGAGAACCTGCGCCTTAGGGCCCCTTGCTGTGTGGACCCAGAACCAGGCATGCTGCGGCATTAAACCAAAAAAAAACAACCTGGTGAGGGGCTTCTGGCTTTAAGAAGAGCAATTAGCCAGAGACAATGGGTTATCAGGAATTTCAAAACAGAATGAGGGCCCAGACGTTGCCCCCATCAGTTTGGTGTCAGTCCATGAGGTATAAAGTAGGTCACTCACTCCCTGGTGCAGAGGGGCTGTATATTTTTGTAACTAGGTTTGAACATCATCAGGTGAGGAGCTTATAACATTGCTGTCCCCTAGGGCACGGCCTCAATTTATGAGCCTTATTTTTAACTGGAGGAGAATGGTGCTGGATCAAATGCCATTAATGTGTTAAGTCCCCCGGGAGGAGAAGTATCCAGTACAGAGTGAATGAATGAAGGCTCGGGGTGGATGGCCTGGCCACGGAAGGCAGGGCCACGCCTAATGAATCACGCATGTTGGCTGCCTGGGCGTCCTTGCGGCCGGGTGTCCACAGCCTTTCTGTGGGGCATGCCCAGCTGTGACCTGCCTTCTTTTCCTCCTCCTGCTGCCTCCTCCCTCCATTTCTTCTGGAGACCTTTACTTGCCCCTCTGACAGCTCTGACAGGCCGGCTGGACTTAATCGGGTATTGGAGCCAGGAGAGGTGCAAGGCCTCACCGGGGTCCTCCTGTAAATCATCACTCAGAGCCCAGCCCAGCCCCAGCCTTCACCACTCAGGTCCCTGATCCTGCAGAGTCACCGGGCAACCAGCCAGAGGCTCACCCAGCCTGAGAGATGCCCCAGGATCAGCAGGAAGACATGTCAGCATTCTGAGACTGCCGTTGGCCCCCACGTAGCCAAGCCAGGCCTTACGGCAGACCACCAGAACTTGTGTTCCTCCTGTCCTGAGCCTTCAGCTAAGCGGCATTTCTCCGCTGCCCCTGTGGTTAGATGTGGCCATGCATCTGATCTCTGAGCCCTGAGCAATGGAATGTGGGCACAAGTGATGTGTGTCCCTTCCAAGGCTGGCCCATACAAACCCCCATGGGAGAGTCACCCTGCGGCTTTCCCTTCTGCCTGCAGTGCAGACGGCCACTTGGTGACTGTGGGTCAATGAAGTCAGCCTAGTCATGACATGGAGGGAGCCTGGATCCCTGAGTCACTGAATCAGCTGCCTGGCCAAGGTCACCCCTACTCAACTAGGCATGAGTGAGGAATAAACTTTAAGCCATTACTCATTTAAGCCACTGAAATGTCAAGGATTTTCTGTCCCAGTTGCCCTGGTAGATCCCAAGTACCCCAAGGGCTCCGACCCATACTTTCTGGTCTCTCCCAGCTCAGCAGCCTGTAGGGGCAGGTGCGGAGTGACGGTTTAAAGATCAGGAATCCGGGGCGCCTGGGTGGCACAGCGGTTAAGCGCCTGCCTTCGGCTCAGGGCGTGATCCCAGCGTTATGGGATCGAGCCCCACATCAGGCTCCTCCGCTATAAGCCTGCTTCTTCCTCTCCTACTCCCCCTGCTTGTGTTCCCTCTCTCGCTGGCTGTCTCTATCTCTGTCAAATAAATAAATAAAATCTTTTAAAAAAAAATAAAATAAAATAAAGATCAGGAATCCAATGAGGGGCAGACATCAACCACTCAGAAAAGGAATGGAGGCCTAGTAGGCTCGGCCCTGGCCAGGACTTTCCACAGGCAGACACCACTGGGCCCCACATATCACACCACAGCAGAAGGCAGGAGGGTGTAGTGGGAGAAGCACCCCTTGGGAATCGGACTCCCACCCTGGGCTCTGCATGCTTCCTGGGTCTCAGATTCCTCACCTGCAAAAATGGAAGGTGTTACCAGGTGAACTCAGCGATATGCCAAAGGTGAAACCACTTTGAAAAGTTGAGGAAGGAAGGTGCTTTGACTTTTTCTACAAGATGAATTCTCGCCTGGAGAACAGGATCGCACCATGGGCCCTGCCTTACTGGTGTAGACTCACTGCAAGTGATGGTCGGCATGAAAGTGAAATGGGTCCGAAGCGGTCCTCACAGAGCGCACAGCAGCTTGCAGCACTGCCGGGCTGGGAGAGAGAAGCAGGAGCTCCAGAGGGCGGCACTGGCTGTGGACCTCAGGCCCCAGCCATAACGCGAGAACGAGGGCTCGAGAGGATGAAATTAGGTGCCACAAGTAAAGCACTTTGCACACGATTAGCCTAACTAAAAGTTGGAGGATATTCTTTGAGGGAAGAGGGTGAGTTCTGGGGGCTCTGGCTGAGCCAGGGAAGCCCCTAAGCCTCTGTATTCATCCATCTACAAAGCCCCAGAGGCAGAGCACCCAGGCGCAGAAGGAAAGCCTGGCAGAGAGGATGGCTTCCCAGCCCTGGAGTGCCCATCTCCGAGCAGCCCTGCCTACACAGGGAAGCATCCTCAGCTCAGGCTGCCTGCTCTGGGCTCCAGGCAGCTTCAAGCCTCCAAGTACAGTCCAGCCATGTGCAGCCAGCTGGGCAGGGGGACTAGACAGCCTGCACTCAGGGAAGGCCAGGGGGGCACTAGGCAAGATGCTATCATGGGAGCTCCAAACTGCCCCACAGGCTGAAATGGCCAGGAGTACTGGCCAGTAAGACAGCTAGAAGGCAGCAGGACACATACACGGGGTCCAGAGCACTTCTGCCTACCCCCAAGGCCACAGCCTCACATGCCCCTGCAGGCTGGCCACGGTCACCAGCAATACGCTGACGAGATGGAGGCCAGGCCCATGGGAGAGGCATGAGGTTGTCTTCAGAACGCCGTGTGAAACTGCCCTCAAAGGACCACCTGCTCCCATGGCCGCCCGCTCAGCCCCAGCATGGGCTCACCTGGGGTCCAGAAACAAAGCCCGGAATCTAACTGCAGCTTCTCCTTGGTCCCAGGGCTCTCTCCTTAGGCTTGTAGGGAGGTTGCTCCACCCTCCCCGTTGCCCAGCACCCCTGCCTCTGGGCCTCCTGCTCCTCACACTCTCTTCTCCCACCTTAGTTCATTCAGGAATTATTTAATGATGTCCACGTTCACGGGCCCAGTAGATAATTGCCCCCCTTGTCTGCGTGAACCCTGAATCAACTGATGTATGAGATACAAAGAGGAAAACCAAAAGGTCACCTTATTTCTAAACAGACTGAATGGAGGACGATGACATGTATCTGAAGGCAAGTGGCTTCTCATACTCTGCCTTCAAACAGGGTAGGCTTTCCCAGCGTGCCAGGTGGGGACACTGCCACAGCTGAGAGAAGACGGGAGCACGTGCTATCTGGGGGCAGCCTGGCTCCCAGGACCAAGAGCATGGACTGGCCAGGGCACACACACCCACTTCCCCTCCCAAATCTGGCAGCCAGGTACAGCAAGGGCTGGGGCGAGGGGTCAGAAGCTGTCAGGGGGCAGAGGGGGAGGAGCAACCAGAGGTGTGGAGAGGTGGTGCTCCCCCGCCCCCGACGGCATGACGATGGAGAACATAAACAAGCTAGGGGGATGAAGCGCGGGAAAGGAGTGCTTAGGAGTCCAGGTTTTTGGAGTCAGACCTGGCTCTGACTTTTGGCTCCACTACTTTCTAGCTGTGTGATATTCGGCAAGGTTCTTGGCCTCCCTGAGCCTCAGTGTGCTCCTCCATAAAATGGGGATAGTCAAATCAAACGAACTCATCCACATCGAGCACTCAGCCCAAAGCCCAGCACCTGAGGGAGGTGGCCATCACAATACCTGCAAAACCTAGCTCATCCTTTCCCTCGACGCCTCACAGTGCACTAGGCAAGTGGTCACAGGCAGAAGAGCAGGCCACGGAGCAGGGCTGGCCTGCAGGGCAAGCACAGAGGGTTCCGACAGAGGGCGGGCCCTGGGGAGCAGGGTACGGGTGGGCATTTGGGAGGAAGTGACATTCCAACCAGGCCTTGAAGGATGGATAGGAGCTGGGCGAGTGGGGTTGGAGCACTGGTGCCAGAGGTGACAGGGAATGGGGCAAGGGGAGGGAATTCCAGGCAGGGGAACGGTGTGTGTGAGGTGAGGGGGGGAAGAGTGTAAAAGGACCAGGACGCAGTTGGCAAATGGCAGGTACGGGTTGGGTGGGATGGAGAAAGCAATGGGAAAAAAGACCAAAAAGGCAGTTTGGGCCCAACTTGAGAGGGCCCAGGCTAGGGTTCTGAAAACCAGCGGCACGAAGATGGGTTTCAGGCAGCAAGCAGAGACATCCACTCAGCGCATGCCAGGCACTCACTGACTTAAGCACAGGGACACAGCGAACACACAGATAAACCATGCTTCGTGGCGCCTACACTCTAGTGGGATGGATGACAAAAAGCAAGATATGTTAGTTTTACATAAAAGAAAAGACATAAAGCAGGGAAATGGAATAGGGAGCGTGTGGGAGGGATGGAATTTAAAATAGGGCATGCACGGAAGGGCTCGCTGAAAGGGTGGCATCTGGGTAAGGACATAACCAGATCTGCATGCTCCAAGGGGGGTTTCCATGGCAAAATGAGAACGGACAGAAGGGGAGAGAGGCTGCAGCGGGGGGCCATGCTTAGGCTCACACCGGCAAGGTGGATCAGTCCTATGCCCTCTCCACTCTTGGTCACCCATGCTCCCTGAGCGGCTGGGAGGCTTGCTTCCAACTGGCCTAGAAGTGGCCTGGGCTACATTCCTGAAATAAGAAAAACACCTACACGGTGCCCACCCCGTGATCAGTGCAGAAAACTCTCTAATTAATACATTGCTTTGCAACC
This sequence comes from Ursus maritimus, assembly GCF_017311325.1. NCBI lineage: Eukaryota > Metazoa > Chordata > Mammalia > Carnivora > Ursidae > Ursus > Ursus maritimus. The sequence continues at coordinate 59,038,237 of NW_024426663.1, read as the reverse complement.
ATGGGTCAGAGGAGTTTCAGGGCACTCTGTACCCACTTGACAGCATCATTTATTGATAACACCAAGATTGATGATTTGCACTTGGTCTCAACGAGCCCCCTGAAGTCTCTACCATGAGCCCAGCAATACGGCGGGAAAAATGCCTATGCGACCAACAGGGGTTAAGAAGCCCTGGCCAAGGCTCCTCTTCGGACCTCCCAGTTCTGAAGTGTTCTGTGCACACACTGGAGATTCCTGGTCCAAGAGATGAAGTGTATCCAGAGCGGCCTTTCACAAAGAGGACGAGTGGAGCTCAGGCCTGGACTCTCCAGACAGTGGTGCCAAGCGCCACAAAGCTGCCTCTAGCGGCGATATGTTTCCTTGCTCTAATGCCATGGCCATGTTGTAACCAGGTCCTGCCCTGAGCCAGATTCTTGTGGGTGCTGTGAGTCTTCGTGAGCAACAGAACTCTTCCTGGCTGCCCCATTCACACCCAACTGGTGCTCCTACTGTTTCCAGGTGGTGGGCAGGGTTTCTCGGCCATTCTTTTTTTTTTTTTTTTTTAAGATTTTATTTATTTACTTGACAGAGAGAGCACGAGCAGGGGGAGCGGCAAGCAGAGGGAGAGGGAGAAGCAGACCGCCCGCTGAGCAAGGAGCCCACTGTGGGACTCCATCCCAGGACCGTGGGATCACGACCTGAGCTGAAGGCAGACACTTAACTGGCTGAGCCACCCAGGCACCCTCGGCCACTCTAAATTAAATCTTAGAAGCAGGTCACCACGGCTGCCACTTTTAAATGTCTCACTCCGTACTCCAGAACCAGTCACTGCGGGTGCGATAGGGATCAAAATTTAGAAATGTTTCCACCTTCTTTAAAAAAAAAAAAGTTTTTCTGAATTGAAACTTGTGGTCGTGGAAACTTGAATTTAAAATCAGATTTTTTAACTGAATTGAAGGCTATATGCAATTAAGCAAATGAATGACTAATGAAATGATTATAAAGCACTTTGCAGAAATGTTATGTAAATTCAGGCAGAGAACAACAAAATGTGATGACAGTCGCACCGCTCGCTCGTGCTTTTGATGTGGGAGTACGCAGCTTCGAGTCCTCCTGCAGGGACACCAGAGCGCAGGTACTCGAAAACATTTCATTGTCTTGACAGCTCCGAAGCCGGGCCCTCAGGGGGAAGTTAGGTAGTATCCTAAGTGCAGGGTTTGGAATTCACCTGTAAGCTTGGGACCCATTGCATCCCACTTCGCAGGCACGGGGGCAGGGCAGCTGGGAGCGGTTCTGCAGGGCATCTGGGAACGGTCCTTCCCGGACCCCCTTCCCCAGCGAAGCGACCTGGAGACACGTGGATTTATAACTTCTTCTGAGGCTCAAGAACATCTGCTCATACACCCCAGTCAAGGGGGAGCAAGGACTCTGTTGCCGCGTGTCCTGGCTGGCCCGTATTCATTCAGCTACGGCTGAGGCCACCGAGTCACGGAGCGTTCAGCATTCTGGAAGCAGACTTCCTGTGCGTATCCGTACAGAACGGTGCAGCTGGCACAGCTGTTCCCAGGTCCTCCCCTCCGATGCGAAGCACCCAGGAGGAACTGTTTGAGCCAAAACCAGCTGATCCTCTTGAAGGGCTTCTTCTGGAGAAAGGTGGGGGAAAGAGCAGAAAGCCTCGTGGGAAAGGTCGTGTCCCTGCCCACCCCCGGCTTGTTTCCAAGTGCCAGGTCCCATACTCTTCCTGCAGCTAGGAAGCCTGACATCCCCATCCTCCCAAGTTCCAGGCTAGGACTCCACCGCCACCACAGAGGATGGCCCTCGCCCCTTCAACATGCAGGAGCAACGTGCACGCGCCTCCTTTGATTTCCTTCAGCTCCAGAACTGTTTGTGCTGGAGGGTAGGATGGAGCAAGAAGTCACTGCAGAGACAAACGAGGCCTGGCCAGGCATCGCGGAACTGCTCTTCCACAATTCAACTCTCTAGACTGTAGTCGCAATTTGTCTATAAATAAAATGTAAATTTTAATTGAATTTGCTCTCCGAGGGGAGAAAAGAATGCAAACAGCACAGGTGGAACGAAACGCTGCTTCCCAAAGTATCTTGCATAATGTGGAGCCCCTTCCTTAGGAAGTGTTCACGCAGAGGGGGCCTCGGTCTTGCTGTTGGAACCTTTGTAGACCTGAGTAGCCATGAAAACGGAGGTCTTTGAGAAAGAGAGGAGAGTAACAGATGCTGCTGAGACGATGCGTGGCTGCAGGCTGCGGAGATCTTCATCCCGAATGGAATAGTAACGGCTTCATTGGGTCATCGCTTTGAAAAATAATGGCAGGGGAAGCATAGGCAGCTGGCTGTGAATGCCAAGCAGGAGTATTCAGAAGTGCTCTTCAGAGAGGGGCCTGAGGGTCTTCAAGAGCCAGAGCGCCACTGGCCCCAGCGGAGTGTGCTCCAAGAAGTCTCCGCTCCTGACCTGGAACGGGAACCAGTGCATGCCCCCCGGGTGCGTAGTACCCGCCGGCCTGCCAACCCCTCCGGGGAACGAGGCTAAATCCATCCTGGGTCTGGGAATGCTGGACCAAGGCTGGCAGCTGGGCTTTGGCTTCGACCCTCAGAGCGGAGTCCAACACACTTTTCTTGGGGCCTCTACTCCACACTCAGGCCTAGACCTGCCTGGTGACCTTCACTGGACAACTCCGCTTCTCGTGCTTTGCTGGAGGTAACCCCGGTCGTGCTGACTTGCCCTTGCTGGGGTTCCCAAGTGTGTCTAATTAACGATGTAAAGCACTTAGAGACATAAATGCTCTATGACTGGGGCCCATAAATTACCGGGGATACAGCCCTGAGTGCTATGATGCTTCACTTGTGCTTGTTCTCCGTAATAAACAATTATCTTCTCAGACCCACAGCCAAATTCCACATCCAAACATCTTCTCCCACAAGCCTGGAGGAGTCATTGACACTGGCTGCTGGGCTTTTCAAAAAGTCATGGGCAACCACCAAATTCAATGCTTGGTCTTTGATTGGACACTCATCTGAAGGATGTTTCGGGAAATCTGAATATAGGCAGGGTATTAGATCAGAGGACTCTGTGAGGCACGATAATGGCTGTGACGGTTAATTTTATGTGTCAACTGGACTGGGCCACACGGTACTCAGACATTTGCTAAAATATTACTCTGAGTGCGTCTGTGACAGTCTTTTGGATGAGATTAACACTTGAATAGAGTAAAGCAGATTGTCCTCTCCCACATGGGTGGGCCTTGTCTGATCAGTTGAAGGACTGAATAACCTGAAAGGACTGACCCTCCTGCTATTAAGAGGGAATGCTTCCTGCCTGACTGAAACATTAGACTGAAATATTGGCTCCTCCTCAGTCTTGAGCCTGCTGGCTTTCAGACTGGAACCACACCATCAGCTCTCCTGGGTTTGTCAACTGCAAATCTTGGGATTCTCAATCTCCTAACTGCATGAGCCAACGCCTTACAATCAATCTCTTTCTATGTATCTACATACATCCTGTTGGTTCTGTTTCTCTGGAGAACCCTAACTGATACAATGGCACTATGATTATGTATGAGTATTACCTTATTTTTCAGAGGTGCATATAGTTATGGGTGAAATGTAGTGGTGTCTGTAATTTATTTTTAAATACTTCAGCAATAAGGAAGAGAAGATGCAAATATGTCATAATGTAAACAGTAGTTAAAGATAGGTGGTAGGCATAAGGGTGTCTGTTATACTGCTATAATACACACTATACTATAAATGTCCATTATACTATTCCCGCTACTTTTCTGTATATATATTTTTATAATATAAAGTTTAAAAATAAACAAGCACACCACGGTGATTTCTGCAACCTGTGCTGGTAAGGGCACAATTCTCCCTCATAAGCAAAAGCCTGAGGGAGATGAGCAAGTCTCAGAGAAAGCATAGCCTGCCAGGGGCCAGGACCAAATCCATCAAGCACTAGGAATAGGGGTGGTCTCTCTGGCCAGAGGGTGGTGGGAGTGCTTGAGGGGATTGGGGAGCTAACTGGGCTCTTCACAATGCTTCTTATTGGTAGTTATATGTTTGTTTCTGTGCTTACTTCTTCAGAATCTACTCCTGCCCAAGAGCGTGAGCTCCCTGAGAGCAAGAGCCTAACTGTCCTAGGCACCACTGTGTCGCCAGGGCTCTGGGTAAGCCCTGCCCCATCCCAAGTGCTCAGTGGGTGAATGCAGGAGTGGATGAATGTAAGACCAGCCGGGGGGACAGTGAACAACTGTCTGCACCATGAGGCTGCCCAAGGGCGAGAGGTGTCCCCTACATGTGTGTCCATTCTGCCTGGAACTGGATTTTATTTCCAGCCTGAACATCCTTTGTTTGTTCATTAATTCAATATTTACTGTGTTCCTCCCAGGGGGTTCAAGGGGCCTGTAAGTTTTCCTTCTCCAACAAAAGCAAACCCTTATTTGTCTTAAATGATCTCATATCCCTCACAGTGGTCCCATCCAGGTGCCCCATACATTCCTCTACCTCTATGTTCCCCTCCCCCACCGGAAGCAGTGGCCTGATGCGGTACCCTCCAGGTCTCCAGAGAAAATACAGGGACTTCCCTGGCATTGACTGCAGAGGGGGTGCTGGGAGCATGAGCAAGCATGTCTGGAGCTGCTCCGGGGCCCCTGCTGCCATGAGGTCTCCTTCAGGAGACATCAGACCCAGCTATGAGCTGCTCATCTGCTTTCTCATCCCCTAGAAAGCAAATGTTCAAACATTGATATGTTTGGGAATCATTTTTTACTTTAATTAGAAAACACAGATTCAAACAGCATCAAACATTAATGAGACTTGCAGAGGGGCTGCTTATAAACAAACTTATTTAATTAAAGTGTGGCTGAGCCCTCTCCCCACAGCCTGGCTATTGTCCCCAACCCTTCCAGGAGGGTCAGTGAGAACACCTCACAAGCACATTCAGCAGCGCCGACCTCCGGATCAGCCCCTGCCGACGGCTCTGCACTGGGCCAGAGACTTACAAGCCTCTTTCTATCCTGACAATGGACTTTCTTTGTTGTCCATTTATCCTCGTATTGATTTTGCTATAAACCCACACAGCGCTCCCTTCCCAGGCCAGATGGAGAAAACGCCATTGATTATATTGGAAGAAGGTTTGTTGTAAAAAAGCGAAATGTCTAAAACATTGAAATGAAGTAAGCTTTTTGAGGGTCCATAAATCACCCGGGATAATGCCGCAAATGAACAGGGCTTCTTAAACACCCGGAAAATACGACACCATAAAGCAGTTCTGACAAGAAATCACAGCCCCTCTCTCTCTGTAGCTGCCGTTTGAAAAGCACCATCAATAATGGTCACTGCTGTTTGGTAAGCAAAAGAGGGAAGTTGTGTCAGCCTCCTTTAGAAAGTTCCCTCAAAGTCACTTTGTCCCAATGGCAGTGTGGCATTTCTCGCGCAGTAAATACATCCCAATTATGAGCATGTCATGTTAGCTTTTACAGTTCACTAATCACAAACTTTTTTGTATGTCATTGCCAACCGACATCTTTCCCTAATCGGAATTTATGGTTCTCTTTGGCCGTTAGTGGAGATCAGGCGGGTCAGAGCAGTGTCACTATTACAGAGCTGGAGGGCTGGGCTTGGGCCCAAGGTCGTTTCCCCACTTCCCTCCTCTAGTCTAAAGGCCGAGGTTCCGCATGTCCCAGGGATGGGGGGTGGGGGCTTCTGCAGAAAACACTCCCCTGGAGTCCGCTCCTGCCCATGGCCCAGACCACGAGGCCCCACAGAGGTGCCCTGGCCTGGTTTGGCTTTGAAGACCACCTACTCAAAAGCCCCCAAATCACTCAGGGGACAAAAACACTCAGCAAAGCCTGAGGTCACACACAACTCGACCTGAGATTAGCTTTGGCTCTTCTGAGAAAAACACTGGCTCACAGGATCCATCCTCCCCTGAGGCAGACCAAACAGTCACCAAGGTGGGCTGGCCACAAGCCTGCCTTCCCGATCCTTTGCCGCTTGGTGCCACACCCTCCAGCAGACCCCCTCACCAAAGCAGACCAGGTGCTCCGACCCACTGTGCCCCGCCACACCAGCTTTCCATCAGACATCTTCCCACCCACCGCCCCCCACCTAGCTTTGCAGTTTGGACCCCAAGCCTGTTCTGTGGGGGCTGCTCCCAATGTTCCAGACCCACACACTGGTGTCACCTTGGTTCTGTCCCCCAGGCCTTCATCCTTCTGTGTTGCCTCTCCAGTTATGTGGCCCTATGTGCACAGACCAGGGAATGGGGGGTTCAGTCAGCCACCAGGGGCCCTTCTGCCCTAGGGAGGGCGGTCAGGCTAGGGTGGCAGCCCTCTGATGGAGGTGACCCCTCAAATGCGTGGGCGCAGGGCGCAGAGCGGGCAACCCCTCCATCTGGGGGATGGTGTCAGCCATTCTGCAGACCGTGGCAAACAGCACAGAGCCACGGCCACCGCACCAGTGGCCGGAACATGGGGGGCAGCACTGGGGTTAAGACCTTAGAGGATCCAAGCAGTGATTTCAGATTAAAAACAATACTATACTGGAAGTGTAAGGTGGTCAAACACCACTTCGATTTCCTCCATGTTAACTACCTTGATGCTTTTTCCAGCAAATTTTTTTCTTGATGCTTATGTGACTTTCCTGGGTCTGCCTTCCCAAAGCACCACAAACTGGATGGCTTAAAACAACAGAAGTTTGTTCTCTCACAGCCCTGGAGTCCAGAAGTCCAAAATCAAGGTGTTGACAGGGCCAGGCTCCGTTGGAAGGCTCTAGGAGAGAACTCCTTGTCCCTTCCCACTCCCGTGTCTTGCAGCTGCAGGCACTAATCTCTGGCCCCTTCTTCACATGGCCTTCTCCTCTGTGTCTGCCTTTCTTCTCTCTCATAAGGGCACTTGCCATTGGATCTAGGACCGGGGTTGTCCAGTTGCTCTCCTCATGAGATCTTTAACTTAATTTTATCTGCAAAGATCCTGTTTTCCAAATAAGGTCACATTCACAGGTTCAAGTATATGAATACGGACATAGCTTCTGGGGGGCACTGCTCAGCCCCCTCAGTACCTTGGCTTTGTGGGGACCCAAGCCCATGCTTAGCATTCTGGTTGGTGATTTGTAACTGCCCAAAGGTCACCCCCATTTGTCACAACCATCATCACCACAGATACCACCTTCAAATAGTGACTACTGCATTACAGATCTCTCCAAGAGGCCCATCCTACAGGAAATAGGTATATTCTCTATGTCCAGCCTGTAGAGAGACCAAAGGGGAAAAAACTAGGACTTCTTGGAAAAACAGCCGATTCTAGTTCTAGAGCAGGGAAAGTACAAAGTGAATCTGGAAGGTCTTGGACCCAAAAGCAAGGGACTGATCAAAGACTTAATGCGGTCATGTTTCAAAGACACAAGGACCAATCCGAAAAGGATCCCACTGGACAAATTTGGGACAAATTTAGCATCAAAAAGAATAACGATGGGACACCTGGCTGGCTCAGTCAGGAGATCAAGCAACTCTTGATCTCGAGGTTGGGAGTTTGAGCCCCATGTTGGGCATAGAGATTACTTTAAAAAAAAAAGAAAAGAAGAAGAATGATAATCGTGGAGATTCTGGTACATTTAACAGTGGAAAAAAAATATCCATGAGTCCACAGTGATACACCAAAAAAGAGAGCCAGGGAAAGAAGAAAGACAAGAAAACAAGAAAAATCTCTCATCAGGGCATGCCAGCTAATAAAGGTAGAAGAGACGACAGAACTAGAAATGTGGGTCAGTTAAGAATCAGGTAAAGCTGGGGCGCCTGGGTGGCGCAGTCGTTAAGCGTCTGCCTTCGGCTCAGGGCGTGATCCCAGAGTTCTGGGATCGAGCCCACATCAGGCTCCTCTGCTAGGAGCCTGCTACTTCCTCTCCCACTCCCCCTGCTTGTGTTCCCTCTCTCGCTGGCTGTCTCTGTCAAATAAATAAATAAATAAATCTTAAAAAAAAAAAAAAAAGAATCAGGTAAAGCTAAAACTAGTAGGAATAAGGCTATGACGGGGAGCAGGGGCTCCCGCAACCTCAGCGGGCCGTCCAGAGCCCTTCACCCAGGGAGAGAACAGCGAGCTCACCCTAGCCTGGAGGCTGCACTTCCCCGAGACTGTTCGACCCCTCGCGAGCGCCCCCTGCCTGTGGGTGCTGGAAGGTACCTAAGCAGTTAGCGTTCTGAGACATCGACTTGAAACTAGCCAGAAGGAAGTGGCTGGACAAATTCAGACTGTGAGACCTAATGCAGACCACACCAGTCGAGACTCTGCAGAGAGCCAACTTTCTGACTGCCCTCGATGGAGGAGCACTACGGAAATCTCTCAACCAAACGCACAATGAGATTAAATCCATGTTCTTGAGAGACGCATGCATCCAGGAGGCAAGTGTCATGAATGTCCCACCCAACCCTTTTCTGGATGATTTGGCAAAAGCAAATGGCGTATGTATATAAAGGGAGAGAAACGGAGTGGGTAAGACAAGATATTATAGGAGCACACAGTTCTTCCAACTTTTCTGTGGGGTTAACACCTTCCCAATAAAAGGGGGGGGGGATTTTTTAAAACAAAAGAATGCGCTAGAGCCCCTGGGTCAACCCCTAGATTTGCGGTTTACTTGTGTGTATTTTTGAGCAACTTCCTTTGCATCCCGGAGCCTGTCTTCCCCTCTGTGCAATGGGCATGACATATTCTCAGTCCCCTGCTCTTCCAGAAGATGAGAGGCTAAGGCCTGTGAAGAATTCAGCACAGTGGCTGCTATTAGGTCCTAATTAGCAGTGGCTCATGTTGCTAATATTAGCAAGACAACCACACAGAACCAGAAAGTCCTGGGGGACCAGCCCTCAGGTTGCCCATGGCGGGACAAGTCCATGAGGGCTGGACTGACTGGAGAAGGCTTTGTGGAGGAAGAGGGGTTGGTGCTACCAGCACTGGGGAGAGGGATCCCAGGGGAGGGCTTTCCAGATGCCGCTGCCCCTGCCTGATCAACCTGTGAACTGGGTGTGAGTGACAGTGGAGATCCCTGTGTTCCAGGAAGGCCAAGGCTACACTGGGGGAAAGTGAGTGCAACTGGGGACTCTGTCTGGAACCAGTAACTGGAGAAGTAAGGGGCCGGGGTATCGGCTTCATCAGAGGTGGGGTCCAGATAGGTAGGTCTGTAACCAGAGTTGGGGCTCATGCTGGGGTTGGGGGCAGGCAGGAGCCAGTCCGTGGTTAGAGCTGGGACCCAGAGACGTCCTGGAGCAGAGTCAGGGTCACAGGCGCACAGCAGGGATGCACTCATAGCCTTCACCTCCCAGCACAGGACTGGGCCCCAGTGGGCAGACCTATAGCTCAGCCGCTCCTGGCTTACTCCAGCCCTTCTTACAGGGCCATGAACTCCTTCAGGAGTGATGGGAATTCCCTTCCAGGTCTACATGTTCAGGCATCTCACTGGGAGCTAGGAGTATTGGTTATCTCTACTCTCCGAGGCAAAGAAATTACTGTTTGCAGCATGGCTTTCCTTAAAAGGGCAGAAAGCACAAGTCCTGTTCTGGGCCAGGAGAGAAGGGATTGAGGAGCTGGGGGCTGGAGCCCATGCAGCAGCTCCCCCACCACCCACCCTGTCCTTTCCTCCCGGGGCTGCCTCGCATCATCTTGGCTTTTCTTCTCCTCTGTACTCTTGGGCACAGGCTCTCCCCGACCTGCGGGGCTTGGAGACAGCCCTCTGTCCCTCTTTGGCTTCGGAGAGGCTCAGGTGCAGACAGTGTGGGGTCTGGGCCAGGAGGGACACGAGGTGAAGAGTAGCTGTCCTCAAGCGCTGTCTTCTCTCTCTCTTTTAATATTATCTCAGGGCTGGTGACTGGTTCTGCCTCGCTCAGCCCTCAGGGCATGCAGAGCTCTTGCTTTTTAGTAATTAGCCCAGTGTTCTGAGCCTCAGACGAAGGGAGCCGTAGCTCTGAGCAATGGGCTCTGGATGGTGATCAATTGTGACTTGTATTAATATTTACAACAATAACATTTTTCATGGGTAAAGTTTGGGGCTTTTTTCTCACTGCAGGAAATGAAATGCAAATTAACAACTGTAAAGATTATAACATAATGAAATAGGACATAAATGATGAAGAATTAATGAATTCAGTGGCTTCAAAGCATGGAGGGAAAATGTCCTTCAAAAGCAAACATGTAGGGGCTCCTGGGTGGCTCAGTTGGTTAAGCGTCTGCCTTCAGCTCAGGTCGCGATCCCCAGGTCCTAGGATCAAGTCCTGCATCAGGCTCCCTGCTCTGTGGGGAGCCTGCTTCTCCCTCTCCCTCTGCCTACCGTCCTCCCAGCTTGTGCTCACTCTCTCTCTCCCTCTCTGTCTCAAATAAATAAATAAAATCTTATTTAAAAAAAAAAAGCAAACATGTAGAAAGACCAAGAGATTACCAACAAGGGGAGGGGACTGCAAGGGCCCGGGCCTGGACTGGGTCCTCCCAGGGGCTGGCCCCTTTCAACCCTTGCTCTGTTTCAGTGGCTTTCCACTGCCGACCCACGTGCTGCAGCAAAAACATAACCCAAAATAGCAGGAGTCCTCCTTGACTCTATCTCCCCCTGCCACAACCCTTCAAGCCAATTATGCAATGACTCTTGAAGATTTCTACTTCTCTTGGATCCATCGCCCTGCCTATTCCTGAGTTCAGGAGCTCACCTGCCTGGGACTCCCTCCGGTTCACCTTCACCCCACCCCTCGGGGTGGAAAATCAGGTATGGTCCTGTCATCTGCCTCTCTAAAAATAAATAAATAAATAAAGCAAATAATACTAAAAAATAATAAACATTGTAAAATGAAAAAACACTTAAGTAAATAATAAATACAATAATAATTTTTTAAAAAGCAAATAATAAACCACCAAACAAGCAAAAATCCTCTTCAGTGATTCTACATGGCTTTCTCCTCAGCCTCCCTTTGCTCAGCCCCACACACAGGTGACTACTGTAAGATGTCCCCATAGAAAGAGGACGCGGTGCCACACGGAACAGATGTTCAACTTGGGGGAGGGGGAGCCTCAAAGTGGGAGGGGCGGGCTGGTTCTCCAGGAGGACAGAATCAAAATACACACCACTGCTTTGGTCAGAACTCTTTTGGTTGCAAATGACAGAAACCCAGTTCAAACTGACTTAAGCAAAACTGGGAAACTACAACTCTAGGGATTTCAGGCATGGCTGGATCCAGGGCAGAAATGATGACCTCGGAGCTGCGTCTCCCTGGAAAACCAGGGCTGTGTGACCTGGAGCAGACAGACCTCCTCTATCAGCCAGCCGCACTTTCTGGTCCCCTCCGACAGCTCAGACTGCTCTCCTAGAATACCACAGACTGGGTGGCTTAAGCAACAGACATTTCTCTCCATTCTGGAAGCTAAAAGTCTGAAATCCGGGTGCCAGCATGGTGAGGGTCTAGTGAAGGCTGTCTTCCTGGTTTACAGATGGCCTCCTTATCCCTGAGCCCTCACATGGTAGACAGAGTAAGCTCTGCTGTCTCTTCCTCTTCTTATAAGGGCACTAATTGTCTTGTGGGGGCCCCACCCTCATGGCTTCATCTCAACCTAATTACCTCCCAAAGGCCCTACCTCTAAATACCACCATATTGCAGGGTGGAGCTTCAATATAGGAGTTTAGGTGAAACACAAACATTCAGTCCGTAACACCCATCCTGAAAACACCAAATGGTGGTGAAGGTGCTTTCAAAATGCAAACGTTCCAGGCTCACAAGGACGGCGGAAGAGATGGGCCCGGTGTCCGCTTGCATCAGCCTGGGGCGTGTGCTGGCTCCCACCCAGGCCCTGACACTTTCCTGATGCGTTGTCAGTGGCTCATCTCTAACCTGAGCAGCCTGTTTATAATCATTCGGCCCTAGGACTCCCCGCTGGCCCTTCCTGGCCCCACAGGCTGGCCCTGCCGTCTAGCCAAGCACTTCGCAATGCAGCCTGCAGCCCACAGCCCACGAGGCCCAGGCCTGGACATATGCTTGGAGACAGAGCGATGTTGTTTCCACGTTGCAGCAGATGCTCCTATGGCCCAGGGAGGCCCACTCAGGCCATAAATCCCAGCCGATGGCGTCCCCCTCTCTCAGAGGCCAGAGAAGCCTCACCCGGGGAGCCACAGAGCCGCGTGGGTAGGTGCCGGGCTGGGCAGATTGCCCCCCAGCGCCTCCTCACCCTGCAGCCTGAGCAGATGAGCCTTTACAAACATGGACTCCATTTTCATACAAATGTCTGTGGTCGTGGCAAATACACGACAGGGAGACAGAAATGTGACATAAAAGCCAAGTCGATTCCGTGGAAGATGCTTCCTGGCGTTCTGGGGGCTTCAGAGAGCCGTGTTAGCCACCTGTCAGAAATGGTGTGGAAACCAGATGGAGCTCTTTGGAGAAGCATGAAACAAGTTTGAGACGAATCTGCATGGAGAGGCGTAATGCAATCAGGCCCAGGGAGCCGCAGGTTGGGGTAGGCAGTGCGGTTCAGGAGAAGAAAATAACAAGCCACAGACTGAGCACTGGACTCCGGGACGGCAGCTGCCACCACGGCAGTCGGCCCTTTCCCTCTCCTGCCCACCATCTCAGCTCCACCAGAGGCACCCAACTTCCCGGGTAGCAGGGCAGCCCTTCCCAAGAGGCTCACCAAGGACAAGAGCTCAGGAGGACCGGCCTGGTCTGGGGCCCTCCTCCCCTTCACAGGATCCTCTGGAAAGGGAGCTTCTTCTAAGGAGGAAACCAGAGAACTGACAGTATGCAAGGTGTCTGCTGCGGGATGTGTATTTATTACTAGAAATGAAAGTAAAGAGGAGGGAGGGAGGGAGGCTTCTGTGGCCCCAAATCATAGGGAAACCACGTTCAAGGTGAAATGGGCCCCTTCGTGCAGGACTTGTCAGAGATTCTGATAGATGGGTGTGACATATTCCCTTATAGCCTCTGTGAGTCAGACCAGAGTTTGCAGATCCACAAAGCTTCTGGAGGGCCTAAAGTTCCTTAGAGCATATTCCGGAAAATACTCGATGAGCCAGCTGTTTTCTGTTTCAACGTCAAAATTAATAAGTACCGTTTTAATACTCCTCACTGATCCCGGCTTCCAGGCACGGATGGCAGGAGGGAGAGCCGTGTTCCTGCCCCAGGCCTGCCCAACGCTGTCATTCCCCCCCCCCCACGCAAACTTCAGCTTCCCCATCAGTTACATGGTAATCGTGAGGCCCTCTCTCCCTGCGCCGTGCCTAGGAAGGGGCTTTGAAGAAGTGAAAGGCCCCATAAGTATATGCTATTGATGATTGTTCTTTTCATTCAAAGACAAGGGTTTGTGCCCTCCCCGTCCCCTCCACATGGATGTGAGCTCACGGTTAGTATGTATCTCTGAAAGCAACAATCTTTTTCTAATTTATAGGTTTGATAAAGGTTTCCTAAGCACCCACTCTGTGCCAGGCAAGTTCTAGTCACCGGGGACACAGCCTGTCCTCCTGGAACCTACAGTTCAGAGTAGCCAGACGTCCTAAACAACTGTATATGTAAGGAAATGGGGGGTCGGTGCTAATAACGTCTGAAAGCTAAATGGAATGAAGGATTTTCAAACGACGACTAATCACAAAAGAAGGAAGGGGAAGATGAGAACTTTTACCCTATGCCACATCACCCAAGTTGATGGTTGGCTTCGGGAAGAGGAAAGTTCTGCCCCCACTTGAACACTGACTCTGGCCAAAGCTGGTCTCAGCCCAGGTTTGCTTACCTTGGTACAAATAACCAGGGCTTCCCTCCCTGGCCAGCAGTTCCCCTAAAGAGTGAGAAGAAAAAACAGGAGGATAAAAAAAAAAAAAAAAAAACAGGAGGATCAGGTAATTCTCCCATTCAACTGTGACCCTGAGGTAACTACGTTTACTTTCTGGCTAAAAGACAAAGAAAGGTAGGGGGTGGGGGCAGCAGAGAGTGATACAGAGTCCCTTGTACTGATAAACACACTTAAAATTCTAGCCAGAAACTTTTTTTTTACAGATTTATTTATTTATTTTAGAGAGAGCATGCGAGAGGTCAGAGGGGCAGAGGGAGAGGGGGAAAGAGTCTGAAGCAGACTCCATGCTGAGAAGAGAGCTCAAGGAGGGGCTCAATCCCACGACCCTGAGATCAGGACCCTGAGATCACGACCTGAACCGAAACCAAGAGTCGGACACAACCAGCTGTGCCACCCAGGTGCCCCTCTAGTCAGAAACCTTTTAAGGTTTCTTTTTACTCTCAGGGATGGACATACAAAGTCCAGTCTCAGTACTGATCCCATCACAAACCGAACTCCTCTCCCAGCCCAGTCCTTGGACATCAGCTGTGCACTACAAGCCCAGGTGGGCCGGAACATCTGCAGCGACGGGAGACCCCCAGGAGGGAACAGCAAGGTGGCCAAGAGGGCGAGCTCAGGCGCCATGCTCTAAAAACACTTCCTTCCTCTCTCATGGACACCTTCCCAGCTTCCAGGAATGGGAGTGCCTCAGGCGGCCAGCACCCCCAATTCACCCTCTGTCCTAGAGCTGCCATGACCAATGACCACAAACAGGGTGGCTTAACACAAGAGGAACTCATTCTCTCACTCTTCTGGAGTCTAGACACCCAAAACTGAGGTATTGGCAGGGCGATGCTCAAGCCAAAGTTCCTAGGGGAGGAGCCTTTGTCGCCCCACCCTAGTTTCCAACAATATTCAGCACTCCTTGTTCAGGACTACACCACTCCAACCTCTGTCTCCCTTGTCACATGGACATCTTCTGTGTGTCTTCATGTGGCTGTCTTAGAAGGACACCAGTCTCTGGCTTTAGAGCTCAGCCGAATCCAGTATTACTTCATCTTAACTCTTTCCATCTGCCGATTATTTCCAAATAACATCATATCTGAAGTACCAGGGGTTAGGACTTGAACATACCCTTTGGGAGGAGCACAATTCAACCCACAATACTCCCCATGCACACTGTTTTTTCTTCATCAGCAGCTCAGTCTTTGGCGGAAAGAACATTCTGGAAAGATGGCCCAGGAGCTTTGCAGGATCCTGGGGTTTGGGGAGAGCCCAGGGTGTGGGATGGCCCCTGAGGACTTGCCAGCGCTGCCCGCAGTCTGGATCTCTCTCCTCTGAGCACCTGTGGAGGAGGCCGTGGAGGTCTGGGGTGTCCTCGCTTCTGGAAGTAGCTCGGGCGGGGCCTTGGGCTCCCAAAGCTCCTCTGGCCACAGTGACCCCCTCGCCCAGAGGAATGTTTCCAGAGGCTCAGAGCCCAGCAGTGAGTCACAGCAGGTCCCCCACTGGAAAGCGTGACGTTTCTGCTCCAGTGGCATTTTCAAGTTTCCTTCTCACAGCTTCAGATGTGGTAGGTGGAGGTGGACAGCAGCTTTGAGCTAAACGAATGCAGAGGAAGTGTCAGGCGCAACAGTCCTGAATTGGGAGCATTCTGAACACCCACCGGAAAGACGGGGTGTGTGAAACAGCAGAGAAAACGAAGCAGGCGGGGCCGGGTGGGCGCAGGAGCCAGCCTCCCAGAGACCATCTGATCTGCATTCAACCGGAGCCCCTCTCTGCACTACATCGCTGGATAGGGGGGTGCCTTGTTTGTCTTGTTTTTAAGTTCCAGCAATGCCACCTACTCACTCTATGGCCTTGGGCAATTAATCGGCCTCTGTGCCTCAGTTTCCTCATCTGTCAACTGGGGGGTAAGAAAAGTGTCTACCTTCCAAGGTTGTGGGGGAAGGCTAGGAAAGGCTCCCTGAATGGTTTTCCATTCACTCCCCATTTCTGCCTCCTGTCCCTTCTCCCTTCAAAATCTCCAGAGTTCTGTCTAGTTTAGGCATAGCTAGCTTCCAGTTTAGTAAGCTAAAAAAAGGTGGGGTAAAGTGGGATGAAAAGAGGTTAGGAATGCCAGACAAGAGGGATTCCTGCTTGCTACTCCAGCCCCAATAAAGGGAAACCTTTTGACCGCCAACAACAACAACAAAAAAAAAGTTATGGGGAAGGTTTCTGGGAATGGGCATGCGCCTCTGGCTTTAGACCTCTAAGTCAGGAGACCCCTCTTTAATCCCAAGCAGGGGTCTTTGCATGGTGACACTTGACAAATCAGTGGATCAGCAGCATACATAAAGATTCCCGTGCCAGGATATTTACTGCAGCATTACTAATAATGGCAAAAAAAAAAAAAAAAAAAAACTGGAAACAACCTAGATAACCCAAAACAGAAGAAGTGGTTATGGGATTACAGATCCACAGAGCGGAGTATCGTGCGACTGTTAAATCAGAGGAAGCAAACAAAACTCTCCCCATGGAATCCCCGTCCTGGGAACTGGACCTACCCACATCTAAATGCGCAGGAAGTACCACTGGGAGGAAAGACACCAAAATGAACAACGCTTTCCTCTGGGTGGTACAGGTCTGCACAAGGCTGGCTGTCTTTGTGCTCTTCCACATTTTCCAAATTTTCTAAGACCAATTACTTTTTTTAAAATGAGCATGCCACTCCCCAAAGTTGACGAGAAACCTAGCATCTGTTAGGTTTTAGGAAGGTCTCTTTCCNNTCCTAGAGTCATGCAATATTCTTGGGTCCTGTACAGAGCAGAATATTCAGGAAGAGGGGTGCCTGGGGGGCTCAATCGGTTGAGCGACCAACTCTTGGTTTTGGTTCAGGTCAGGATCTCAGGGTCCTCGGATTGAGCCCCACGTCAGGCTCTGTGCTCAGTGTGGAGACTGCTGGGGATTCTCTCCCTCTGCTCCTCCCTCCCCTGCTCATGCTCTCTCTTTCTCTCTTTCTCTCTCAGTTTCTTCCTCTCTCTAAAATAAAAATAAATAAAATCTTTAAAAAAGCAGCCCATGCAATAGAAAAAAAATTTTAAACAAGAAATAGAATTAAATAAATAAAAACAGAACAGGCTATTCTTTGGACGCCTAGGTGGCTCAGTAAGTTAAGTGTCTGTCTTTGACTCAGGTCATGGTCCCAGGGTCCTGGGATTGAGTCCCACCTTGGGCTCCCTGCTCAGTGGGAAGCCTGCTTCTCCCTCTGCCTGCTGCTCCCCCTGCTTGTGTACCTACTCTCTCTCGTTCTCTCTTTCTGACAAATAAACAAATAAAATCTTTTTTTAAAAAGAATATTCAGGCAGGATCCTAACATCTTCGGTCTTCCCTGGTCATTCCAATTTGGCATCAAGGGTGGACTTCTGCTAAACCAACCAGACATTCTCCCTGGGTTCCTGCCAATTCTTAGGGAGCCCCTAGGCCTGGGGCACTGGTCTCTATTGCTTGGGAAGCCTGACAACCAAACCACCAGCCCCTTCCCAGGTTTAGAGAAAGTGCTCCAAGTTTTTCCGTGAGAGTAGAAACTGCATCATGTGTTTTTAAACACAACTGAGGAGGATATAATAGGCACAATGAGCCACTGCAGGGACGATGCTCCAGTGACTCTGGATGGCAAAAGGTCTGCGGATGGCAGGAGAGTCTTAGCGTGCATTCCAGAAAGCAGGGGTGAGTCTTTGCATCTGGCAGAGGGCATGAACGAGCGGGGAAGCCTGCAGTGGGGTGTACAGAGGCTGCTAGAGCGAGGGGCACACTGGGAGGAGCTGATGTGTCAGAGTTGAATGTGGAGACAACAGTCCTGACCATGGACACGTGGAATGTGTGACCCTGGGGCCACATCCCTCCATCTGGCCGCTGGCCTCCCCAAGGCCATCCTGTGAGACTGGATTGAGAGTTTCAGGTGGGAGAAGCAGAGGGGGTGCAGAGGACACTCCGGGGGCTTCCTGCCTCTCAGGAGCCGGAGCCTGTACCTACCAGGGTCAGCCGCCCTCCTCATGGCTGACCTCCTAGCCTTGGGACCCCTGACCCAAGAACACCCCAACATATGTGCTCTCTGTCAGGCCAGAAAAACGGGGCCATCCTCTACTAGGAATAAGTTTGATGTGGTTTAAACACAGCAGGGGCAGCTTCAAGAAGTACCCACGGGAACATGCCAGCAAGAGGGGAACTTCCATTTGTCTTCCTGGGTGAACTCCCAGGCGACCTCCTGGGCCCAGGCAGCCTCCCATGAGCCCTCCCAGGCTCCCACTGAGCTCCCCGAACACATTGCTCTCTGTTCAGTCTTGGCCTGTGTCCCTCACTGTGCACTCAAGGCAGGAGCTAGAGTTCAGGCCTAATATTACATACAAGACAATCACATCCTCCCATGGGAGCCAGAGGCCACCTCATTCTCTTGATATTATAAAGCCTGCCTCCTGCAAACCCCGGTTGTGTCCCCTGTTCTCACATGCAACCCCCACGTGGCTCTGTGCGGTGTGCTGTGTCCTCCTTCCCCAGGCTTTGTGTCTGTATGACTGAGAAATGGCTGTCCAGGGTCAGATGTTGCGTGTGCAGCCATCACCCTAGGGCGGGAACCCATCCCTCACCAATGGGGTGAATAAGAGGCAATGAAAACACCCTGGATTCTCTCAAGAGGAAGGCTGAGGGCCTGGATAGAGCTATACCCAAGACGGGAGATGCCAAACAACTGTGTGCAGGGCAGGACCGGGCCTGGGGCTCCCCCAGTCAGGGCCCTGGCTCTGAGAAAGGCCTGCTTAGCCAAGCTGCCCAAGGCCAGCAGGTCGGTCTAGATGACTTCCACTTTCCTAGGCCTTTGGTAAATGAAAGGTCAAAGACACGCCAAGATAGAGCCATAAAACCTCTGGCATGTTTTAAATGTTTACATTTAACAAATAACTGCTTTGAACATTAAAACCTCGCTTGGAATAATTCCTAAGTCTAAATGTGAAGAGGTAATGGTGAATGTGAGTCTTAGGCCAGAGGGCTCCCTGCCCTGGCACCAGGCTGGGCCCTGCCTCGCTGGGAGCGGCGCTGGGGCCACATGTGCCTGACTGGGGCCTGTCCCGGTGACCGTGAGGTCAAGGCACCTTTCCCAGGTGTCCGTCTCCCTACCGCCCTCCTCCTCTCCGCCACTGGAGCCCTGTAAGCTGTGGAGATCTCTGGCCGTGGGGGGACCCACTGTTCCCTGCTGGCTAATCGTCTTCTTTGCCCCTGGTAGTTGCTGGTTCATGGGTGGCCCAGGGGTGCCAGATTCCTAGCTCTCTAGCAGACGATCTACCATGTCATCGTGTTGCCAGGGTGGTCAGCAAAGCCTGGCCTCATCCAGAAAGACTCCACGTGTGAGAACTGAAGTCCATCTCTGCGTCTTCCCTGTGGCCTCACCTCTGCATCTCCTGACACACCCTGAAGCTTCACACATTCCCTCCTGAAGCCTGGACAGCCTACACTGCATGGGTGCCCCTCCCCAGGAGGGCTCGCCTCCCCCCTCCCCCCGCCACACACACACACACACACACACATACACAGCCTGCCTTGTAAGGATAGGGTGGTCCCCCCGGCCCCTCCAGACCACTTGGGTGACAGGACACAGTGGCATGAGCCAATGGTGCTTCCACTGTCCCTACTGCCACCCCACCCCCTTGCTGGCCAAGACCTCACCCCGGCACTCCCAGATCTGTGTCCTCAGCACTTGCTGGCTTCAGTGAGCTCCCGCTGGCCCTTCCGTTTACTTCCACGGGACTCAGCTGGTGAGGTGGCCAGATGTGTCCAGGGAGGCAGAGAGAGGTCTATCTGCACGCCATTGGGGTGCGGACGCTTCCGGTTCTAGAGAAGTGTGAACTCCGCTAGATACCCTATCTTCCATTCACTGCACACCCACCGCATGCCACGCCCTGTGCTAGGAGCTGGGGATCCGGGGAGTAGCAAGCCACACACTGCCCTGTCTGCACGGAACTTGCCTCCTCACCAAGGTGGCAAACATTCAGCTGAGAGCACACGGAGTACTTAGCCACTACTGCAATCTGAGCAAATACCCAGGAAAAACATAGCGCCCTGCAAGCATGCACCAGGGGCCCTGCCTTCAGCCAGCACAGGGGTGCAGTGGGCAGTGAAAGAATTTAGGTTGGGACATGGAGGGAGCGAGGAGAGGAGAGGGCTCTGGGCAGGGAGAGGGGCGCTGTGTGGAGCCTGGGCTTGTTGCTCATGAGACCCCCGAAGAAGGCACCTGTGGCCACAGTGTGGGAAGCACAACAGGGAGGGAGGGCTCTGAGAAGAGGCTGGAGCCAGGCGCCCCCACCCCCACCCCCTGCAACCTGAGAAGCAGTCCACTTCCCGGGACTAAACTGCTCAGGTGAATCCTCTGGGCAGGTCCCAGGCCTGACCCCTGGAAGCTGGCTGCTCCCCAAACGGCCCCCACTGTGGCCTCTCATGGTCTCTGAGAAGAAGTCAGTCAGACAGAGAGCCCCAAGGTGTCTCTCTGATCAGATCAGAGGGAACGAGGTAGGCCTGCTCCTCGCGCATTCCCACTCACCCACTCCTTCAGGCCAGTCCTGGGGGAGATGCTCTGGATGTGGGGGGCAGAGGACCTGGGGGCAGGGCTGGCTGGTCACACTTCAGACCCTCTGCCCCTCCCTGCATTGCTGGCACCGCTAGTCACACCCCAGATGGTACTTTCTTACAGTTCTGCCGCTGGGCAATTAAGCTCCCAGGGGTGCTATATTTAAGTTTTGTCAACACGGCTATTTATAAAATGCTGCTTCTCAGGCGTGGATGAGAATCTCAGGGGGAGTTGGGGGGTGGGTGCGGCACTCCTCCAGAACGCTAGAGCCTCTAGAGGCCCAGGATGGGGCCGCAGAGGCTGGTGGGAACGTGGACAGTCACCAAGGAGGACGTGGCCCAAGGACACAGGACCAGCATCTTGACTGCAGGGAAACAGGTGCACGTGCTGAGACTGGCCTTCAGTCACACTGTTCTCTGCCTCAAGACCCCTCATCCCCGCCCATCTCCAAGTGTTCAAATCCCACCACCCTTCCGCATTTGGCTCAGATGCCCCCTGCCTCCATCTTCCCTTTCGTTTCTGCCCCCTCCTCCCCTTGATGCTACCACAGCTCTCCGCAGCTGGCTCTGTTCCTGGCTTAAAGAAAGGCCTCTGCTCCACAGAGACAAATAGGCAGCAGCTTTGTTTTTAATGTTTCTCTCACTCCTGCCTGCAAACACACTCTACTGGCTCTCCTTTCCTGTCACTTAGAGCCATCTTGGGCAAATCCATAACTTTTGGGGTCATTTCTCACTGTAAGGATGATCTCACCTTCGAGTGGTAACAAGTCCTATCTAGTCCCATCTTTACACAACAGTGTGAATATACTTAGCAGGACTGAACTGTATACTTAAAAATCATCAAGATGGTAAAATTTTGTGTTATATGCATTTTATCACAATTAAAAACAATTTTTTAAACCTTTACTCTCACAACCACTTTTAGCCTTTTCGTATCCCAAGCTCAGGCCTATGTCCCCAGCTGAGGGACCAGCAGTCGAGGCATGTTGTATCACTACACGAGGAGGAAGTAGTTGTATTAGAATTCTCCAGAGAAGCCGAACCAATAGAAGATACAGATATAGATTACATAGAGAGAGAGAGAGCGGTTTATGATAAGGAATTGGCTTACATGAGTATGGAGTCTGGCAAATCCAAAATCCGTAGAACCGATGTCCCAGTTCGAAGGTCATCAGGCAGGAGAATTCTCTTACTCACAGGAAGTCCGGGCTTTGTTCCAATCAGTCCTGCAATGGATTGGATGAGGCCCATCGACATTAGAGAGGGCATTCTGCTTTACTCAGTCTACCGATTCAAATGTCCCTCCTACCTAAACATACCCTCACGGAAACCCAGAATAATGCTTGACCCGAGATCTGGACACCCATGGCCCAGCTGAGCGGACACATGAACTTCACCACCCCTGTGTAAACAGCAAAGACAGCCAGAGCAAGTCAGGAGGCCCAGGTTCCACCCTGCCTCCTGCCCTCACTCTCGGCTGGCCTCTCCAGACCTCAGCTCCCACATCTCACGAGGCAAGACGAGGCCTATGAACAGCTCCGTCAGCTGTAAAGTGCTCTCTCTAGCCACAGGCTGCAGTGGTGGTGGTGGTGGTAATCGCATTAGCTGCCCTTGGTAAATGAGTGGACGGTTGCCACACACAGCTGTAGTGGAGGTGGGGGTGGGATCTTTGCTGGATACCTTCCTGGCCTGTTGATTTCCAGAGGGGATTTATGGGCCCTGGTAGTCATTATTTCAGGGTGACTTATCAAAAAAAAAGAAAAGTGCCTGCGGCCTCATCATAAGCACTTATTCCACAGGAAAGTTGTTTGCAAAACACAACAGACATCAATAATGATGTTCACGGAGTTGTAAATCTTCTAAGCCTGCCTTTCCTTCCTGGGGACTAACACACTTGATTTGGTTCTCCAGGAGCTCAGAAGTTTCCAAATAGATAACAGAATCCCAAAGTCCATTAAGCAAGGTAATTTACAACAGTGGCAGGCCAAATTCAGGGAAAGACATTAGAGCATTTTCCCATTTGGCTGGCAGGAAAGACATTATTCTAAGCACACACACAACAAACGCTGTTAGGTGACAATGAGGACATCGGCGAGCTCCCTTAATGAGTTTATTCATCCCCTTAACCATGGAACACGTTAATTTTGAGTAAAAGTTGTACCACCGGATAAGATTCTCAAAGCCCTGATGTGGACACACGGGACATCATTTCTGGCCCATGAAACAGGCATCACTGGACATTGTAACAAGGCGAAGAGGGGGGAAATGTCAACTTCCTTTAGAGCCCTGCCTCAGACCTCAAGCTCTGGCTTGTCAAAAGTATAAGGTGAAGAAGTAACTCCAAACTCTATACTGCAGAAGCATCCGGATGCCTCGCAGAGTGCTGTGGGAGAGGAAAGAAACACAAATTGCTATTTGTGAAATTGCCACATTTTCCTCATTTTTCATGTTTTAAATGACAACCAGAAGTTTGGTTTCCTTCTCTGCTGCTTTGTCCTGGGGGTGCTGTCACCCCACATGCCTTTCAAGGTCAAGAAAGGAGACTTCCACTGAGAGAAAAAGAAAAAGTTCCATAAGCTCTCCTGTGGCCCAACTATGGAGCAACCCAAAGAGACAGAATAGAAACTAATTTGTAATGGAGTACTTATTGAGCTCCTATGGTATACCTTTGTCACAAAGGACAGAAAACCAACTTGAACTGACTTAAGTATAACAATGAATTTATTGGTTATTGGGATCCATCCTCCCAACCAGTACAGTAAACTCTTTCTTCACCTGTTGGCTCAGTGTCATGAGAAGCCCAAAGTGGCCAGGTGGCAGTCCCAGCTTCCAGTTCCACGGTGTCGTCGTTTTATTTCCTGGTGGAAGCATTCCTCCCTTGGAAATCAAGCTGAGCTCAAAGTTGCAGGGCCATGAGGCAAAAATCATTTCAGTGGATTATTGGGTAGAGTAGTGAAAGGCGCTGCTCCCACCTTCACTCTCTGAATTCCCAGATCCCTGTCTTCTGGCACCAGGATCGGTCCTTGATTCAAACTGCATACTGCACCCAATAAGATCGACTCCCGTTCTTTCAGGATGTTGTCTCCCAATTGGTGCCGTACATGAATATTCAAAAGGCCATTCCACTGTCACATTGGGTTGAATCATTGAAATTGCCAATTTTATAAGTCAAAAACAATTGAACAGTGGCAATTTCCCATGCTTCGACCTATTATCAGGCCAGCTACTTCGGGACAATGGGGCACATGATAAGACCAGTGAATTCCATGGGCATGTACCCATTGCGTGCTTCTTATACAGTGAAATGAGTTCCTTACTGGGAAGCAATGTCAGAGGAGTACCTTAATGCGAATGAGGCATTCCAGAATCCATGAATGGTGGTGCTGACAGAAGGCAGGGAAGGCAAGTCCATTTGCAGAATACATGTCTGTTCCAGAGAGAACCAATCGCTGTTCCCACCATGATGGAAGGAGTCAAATATTCCAAGGACTGATGCCTTAGCAGGGGCTCAGCATTGGTCTCTGTTGCAGGCAGTTTAAGCCATTAGCAGCAGTGGTGATAACCAGATCAGCCTTGGAGAAGTCCAGGTTTGGAGTCCATATGTAGTCTCCATTCCTGCCACTGTAGGCTCTTTTCCATGGGCCCATTGAGCAAACACTGGGACCACTGGGGAAAGAGGTTGACTACCTCTACAGAACGTGTCACCATGTCCACCTGATTACTGAAAGCCTCCTCACAGTAGGTGCAATTTGGTAAGCATTCACAAGACACAAAAATCTTCATGCTCTCTGCCCTTCCTGAGAGATCTATGCATTTACCTCTTATCCAAACTGCCACCAATTTCTGATCCTGTTCTTTCCAAGTCCCTGATCACCCTGCCAAATGATTAGCCATTGCCCATGAATTAGAGTAAATTCACACTTCTGGCCACCTGTGAGTCCAGAAAAAGTGGGCCCCCATGGGTTGTTCTTAAGTTCTGACCTCCTAGAGGATTTCTCTTCAACACTCTCTTTCAGAAATATTCCTTATTCGTTTCTGCTGTAGCAATCCTCTTCTAGAATGTGCCAGCATAGCCTCCAGAGCCCTCTGTAAACTGAGCCTGATTTTTTTTCCTTCCGTCAACAGTAAGTTCTAAGAAACTTACCATTTGGCCAGAAGTGTGGATTGAGGAAAAGGAGGGAATGCAGTAACAGTGGTACTCGTGTCTCACTTATTCATGCAACTTACTTGTACTCTCTAATTCTTTGGAGGGAGAACCCTGACTTGAGGGATTGCTGCTGTGCAAGCCCCCCCAGGGGTGAGGAAGCCACATAATTCCCAACACATGATGAGTCGCTCAGGTGGCCCATTCTGGAGGCTAGTCTATCTAGGAAGCCAGGAACTGTTTCTCAAGTGGAGAATAGTTATTTGCATAAAAAAGCATAGCTTTGGGGGCACCTGGGTGGCTCAGTCAGTTAAGCATCTGACTCTTGATCTTAGCTCAGGTTTTGATCTCAGGGTCATGAGTTTGAGCCCCACATTGGGCTCCACCCTGCGTGTGGAGCCTACTTAAAAAAAAAAAAAAAGCACAGCTTTTCTTCAAAACCCTGATTCTCCCACTGGGGCTTAGTAGAGTCTCCACACGGTGTCTTTATTTACCATCGATAACCTCGAGTATCCTTTGACCTGCTGAGTCTTAAAGCTCCGTGTCAGAGCATCTTGTACTGCCGCCTGCACCTCCTGCAGAGTCCTCTTTGGGCTCAAGGCAAAACTTCAAGCCTTATAAATTAATACATAGGTCAGAGCAGCATCCTAAAATGTAGTACATGTTGCTTCCAAAATCAAAAAAGGCCCCAAAGCATTCCGCCTCTTTGAAGGTAAGGGATGCAAGATGGAGCAACTTTTCTTTCACTTTGGAAGGAATATCCCCATATTCTCCAAACCACTAGACTCCAAAACACTTCAGAGAACTTTCATGGGTTTAGTCTCTCATCCTCTGGCTTGTATGTGTCTCTAAGCCTTCTAAGATGCGACTTCCTGCTTATTGGTCCAGTCAGCAGGCTCTCATCAATGTAGCGGGTCCGTGCGATGTTCTGTGGCCCGTGAAGACCATCGAGATCCTTACAGCCTGTAGCATGTCTGAGACAACACCACCAAGGACCCCCGTCAACAGAGTATCTGACGCATAAAAGCACAACTATTTGTCAGTTTGAAAACTTGCATATCAGGTGCCGGGAGTTGTGTTGACTTGTGCCGATAAAGTTACGACAACTAGAAAAGTAGCTATATTTAGAATCACCAACTCATTTAGGTCCGTGATGACCCATAGTAAGTTTCTAAGACCTACCATCTTTCTGCACAGGCCAAATAGATGAGCTAAGTGGGTATGTGATGGAAACCACTACCTCTACACCTTTCAAGACCTTTCCACACTAATCTCTGACATCCTCCCCCTACCCCCCACCCCTGTCAAGAATGCAGCATTGTTTTTGGCTTACTATCCTTGCAGGAAGGGCAGAGTTCATAATAGTTCTCACTTCACAAGTCAGGGAGCTAATGTGATGATTCTGCCATTTGCACAGTGTGTCTATGCCCATTATACATTGAGAAACTAAGGAAATATCACAGAGTTAGGTCATGGACCCAATGTGAAATGAAGTTTGTTCAAAACTCCATTTATCACCTGACCACCATTAACCTTTCCTTTGGTAGACTACAGTGGCATTTGGAGTCCCCGGGAATTAGTAAAAAGTAAGATTCAGTGTCAAGTAGCCCCAAAAAGGACTATACAGTTCCTTCGTCTACATTCACCCTAGTAAATGGTGGTGGACCCACGGGGGAAGGACCATGTTTACAGTATACATTTAAATATGTACGGCATTGTTGCGGATTGTTCCTCAGTAGGACCAAGAACCCCCTTCAACCATGTGGTTTCTGGTAATGTGAACTGGCTTAGGTCTGGGAAACTGCGTGAGAGACCATGGCTCTCCCTTGTGGGGATGGAAGCTTGGCTTCTGGCCACTGGATCTAGGCCGTACTATAATTACCGAGCCCCATGTGGCTCCACCTCAGGTGGGTGTAAGCAGCTGGGGTGGAGAGAGAGCTGAAGTTTGTCTCCTGCTCCTCAGCCAGCCCCCTCTCAGCCTCTTCCCCAGCTCTTGGCTCAGCGACTTTCTCCCTGAAAGACCTTCCAGTAAAACTCTCCATGTTTCAGGTTCCACCTTATATAATGGAGGCATTATATATAGATTATATGTACATAATGTATTATATATTATATAGACATTATATATACACGTGACATATATATAATATTATATATAGTATATGTAATATACTATATATACTATACATATAGCAGGTACATCCTAGGGTTCCCATGAAAAGTAGAGTGGGTAATCCATGTAAAGCAGGTAGCTAGTGTTAAAGTGCTCAGAACTGCCAGACATCATCATCATCATTACTGCTTCTGTTGTTTATTATTATTATTATCATTATTATTTTAAACCAGAGTATACAAATGGCCCCAATCCATCTACCAGGTCAGGAATCAGGGCACATGTCCTCCTCAGCTGCAACTCGGGCAGTGAAAGGCAAATCTCTCAAAATGGACTTGGGCTGAGCATACACACAGACACACGGCTTCCTCAAACTTGAGAACTTTGTACAGGGAAGGCCAGTTTGGGGTGAGGCCTGGTGGTGGGGAGCAAAGGCCCAGAATGTGGGCATTGCCTTGGAAGTGCAGACATTTGACAGCTGGCACACTCTCTGACTGCTCTCTTCCTGCTGGCTACCAGTAGGCGGATAGCTGGCATGGCCGGGGTGGGGGTGGAGGGGGGAGTTAGCAGTCTGATAGCATTTTCTTTTCACAGGGGCCTAGAGAATAGAAGTGGAATTTGGAGAAGCTACAAAGATAACTTGGGGCCGCTTTGAACATCCTAACCAAAAGCATTTCTGCATCCCAGAGATGGGGCAGCCCCATCAATCCATAAGTCCTTCAGAGCTACAGCCTCAGATGTGGGCTGTGTGGAGGGACCCAGTATCTGAAGCCTCACAGAAGTCGACCAGGGAGATCTCCTAGCCCATCCTTCCTGGGCACAGACACCGAAAACTCTTCCTCAAGTAAAAAGTCAGTCTTCAGAATCCTGAGCTGTTGTCAGAAATGTCTCTGGAGTCATTACTGGGAAGCTCTTGCTTGTTCCCCAAAGCCAAAGACTACAGAGAGAGCTGGGTCAACAGAAACTGCCGAGAGTGAGAGCAGCTCATGCCTCCCCTTCTTACCTTGGCCCTCCGTGAGCAGGAGAGGTCAGAGCTGACTCAGCGACATCCCACAGTCGTCTCACCCCTTCCCATCTGGGAATGATACCATGGTTACAACTGGCTCCCAGGCTATGGAGAAGACAGGACTTTGTCACAGGGCTTCTGCCTAAGAAGCTCTAGACAGCCTAGGGATTTACCTACTGAAGCAACTATCCCAAATGGCCAACTAGTCTTTCAACTGCGGTGCCATCCACTAAAGTATATAACATATCTGGGCATCGGTGCACCCCCGATCTCTAATTCCTACCAAGTGGCTGTCTGGTCTGGGAATCATCTGTGTATCTCCAAGGAAGCAAGGGGTCAAGGACCTGCCATGGAATCAGCATTACCTGCTGAGGCCAAAGCTGTTTCTCCAAGCTCATGCCCTTTGCCCTCCATGGAATCAGTGGAAACTGGAGATAGAACACAGAATGACTTGAGGTTAAGACTGACAGACCCCAAGTGCCCCAGCCAGGGAGACAGGTGGAAATGATAGCTGTGCATCACTTCGCCCTGTTGTCTGAGGGAGCCTTGGACCCCCTGCCAGAGTCAGAAGCATTCTTCCAGCACCAGCAGAAGCTCTGAAGTTTAACTTTTCCTAAGAACCGGGGGAGAGCCTCCTTTATAGTGTGGTCACACTACCCCCTGCTGGACAGAAGGCAGCATGACAATGAGCCCTTGGCCAGCACTTGCAGAAGTTTGCCAAGAGCCTACAGTGGGCAAGACACCAGGTACACAGCAAGCACTCACTAAATGTTACTGTTATCATCACTGTCCTTTAGTTGCTGTCGTTGTTGCCCCTGTTACACAGAGAGCACCTGCAGGTCATGTGAGCTGACAGGGGTCACGGAAGAAGAGGTCTAACGGAACCCTAGGTGAGAGGGACTTAAGAGAAGCCAAAAGGGGATGATGGCCAGAGCAGAGCTGGGACGCATCGGGAGAGGCAGAAAGACGCCCTCTGCTTCCTGACTCTGCCTCCAGCTGTCTCTCAGAGAAAGGATAGCTTCTTCAAGTGTGATCCCTGCGCACAGGGCCCATCTTCAAAGTTAGAGGGGCAGAAGACGCCCAGAGCCCCAGTTACCTACAAAAGCACCTCTCACTTTCACAGAAGGCCTGGCCCTGCCGCCCCAGAAAAAGCACCTACGGGGACCGAGTCTTCTCAGCCCAGGTTCCGCTAACAGACTACGCAAACGCACCCCATCCCCACACTGCAAACATTTGCTGAGCCAACCCAGCTTAATGTAAGCTTGTAGCCAACCAAAACCTCAAGTGAGCTAACATGACCTTGCTGTTTTCATTTTCATCAAGATAAGAAAATGCCAAGATAAGTAATTGTCAGAGTTAATAATTTAACAATGCAATAGACCTTGTAATTAAAAACAAGCTGAAGGAGGCCACAAAGTGATTGTAATAATGTTTCAAGGGCCAATTACATGAAAGCCTCCTCTCACTATGCCAGGAGAGCCAGAAGGGAGGAATCAGACTCATTAGGGCTTAGAGTGGTTTATGCATCATGAAAACACTTTCCTCAATGTGTGGCCTATCAGAATGCTTTGGATAGAGAGTTAAGATGGCGGAGGAGTAGGGGACCCCTTTTTCAGCCGGTCCCCTGAGTCGAGCTGGATAGGTACCAGACCAGCCTAAATAACCACGGAATCAGCCTGAGACGCAGGATGATGCATCTGGATCTCTACAAATGAACATCTCCAGCGCTGAGTATTGA
>NW_024426663.1:59007378-59008864 GCF_017311325.1 Ursus maritimus | reverse complement strand
CCCCCTGCTGGACAGAAGGCAGCATGACAATGAGCCCTTGGCCAGCACTTGCAGAAGTTTGCCAAGAGCCTACAGTGGGCAAGACACCAGGTACACAGCAAGCACTCACTAAATGTTACTGTTATCATCACTGTCCTTTAGTTGCTGTCGTTGTTGCCCCTGTTACACAGAGAGCACCTGCAGGTCATGTGAGCTGACAGGGGTCACGGAAGAAGAGGTCTAACGGAACCCTAGGTGAGAGGGACTTAAGAGAAGCCAAAAGGGGATGATGGCCAGAGCAGAGCTGGGACGCATCGGGAGAGGCAGAAAGACGCCCTCTGCTTCCTGACTCTGCCTCCAGCTGTCTCTCAGAGAAAGGATAGCTTCTTCAAGTGTGATCCCTGCGCACAGGGCCCATCTTCAAAGTTAGAGGGGCAGAAGACGCCCAGAGCCCCAGTTACCTACAAAAGCACCTCTCACTTTCACAGAAGGCCTGGCCCTGCCGCCCCAGAAAAAGCACCTACGGGGACCGAGTCTTCTCAGCCCAGGTTCCGCTAACAGACTACGCAAACGCACCCCATCCCCACACTGCAAACATTTGCTGAGCCAACCCAGCTTAATGTAAGCTTGTAGCCAACCAAAACCTCAAGTGAGCTAACATGACCTTGCTGTTTTCATTTTCATCAAGATAAGAAAATGCCAAGATAAGTAATTGTCAGAGTTAATAATTTAACAATGCAATAGACCTTGTAATTAAAAACAAGCTGAAGGAGGCCACAAAGTGATTGTAATAATGTTTCAAGGGCCAATTACATGAAAGCCTCCTCTCACTATGCCAGGAGAGCCAGAAGGGAGGAATCAGACTCATTAGGGCTTAGAGTGGTTTATGCATCATGAAAACACTTTCCTCAATGTGTGGCCTATCAGAATGCTTTGGATAGAGAGTTAAGATGGCGGAGGAGTAGGGGACCCCTTTTTCAGCCGGTCCCCTGAGTCGAGCTGGATAGGTACCAGACCAGCCTAAATAACCACGGAATCAGCCTGAGACGCAGGATGATGCATCTGGATCTCTACAAATGAACATCTCCAGCGCTGAGTATTGAGGTACGAAGAGGGGAGCTGTAAACAGTGCACAGATATTGGAAGATAAACGGAAGGGGGAGGGAGCCGCCACGTTTGGGCGCCGGGAAGCTGCAGCCACCTGACGGGGGAGTGGGCGAACTCACAGAGGGCACCCGAGAGAGAGCGGACTGAGAACGGTGAGCCGTGAACGCGCGCCACCAGGCATCTTCCGGAACACCGGAATCCCGGTGTGCTCAGGGGATCCAGACTGAGACCGGGAACTCCCGGAGCGCGCGGGGCGGCTGGCGGCTGGCGGGCCACCTGCACGGGGGAGCGGGCGGACTTGCGGTCGGCACCCGCGAAACAGCAGACTGAGACCCTGAACCGGGTGCGCGCGCCACCAGGCTTCTCCCGAAACTCCGGAATCGAGGTGTGCTCACCGGGC
>NW_024426663.1:58974242-59002865 GCF_017311325.1 Ursus maritimus | reverse complement strand
CTAGAGGAGAACATAGGCGGCAACCTCTACTGACATCAGCCAAAGCAACCTTTTTCATGACACATCCCCAAAGGCAAAGAAACAAAAGATAAAATGAATTTATGGGACTTCATCAAGATTAAAAGTTTCGCACACCAATGGAAAGCAGTCAGAAAAACTAAGAGGCAGCCACGGAATGGGAGAATATGTTGCATGACACTACAGATAAAGGACTGGTATCCAAGATCTACAAAGAACTTCTCAAACTCAATACGAGAAACAAATAAACAAATCAAAAATGGGCAGAAGATATGAACAGACACTTTCCAATGAAGACATACAAATGGCTAACAGACACATGAAAAAATGTTCAAAATCATTAGCCATCAAGGAAATTCAAATCAAAACCACACTGAGATACCACCTTACGCCAGTTAGAATGGCAAAAATAGACAAGGCAAGAAACAATTGTTGGAGAGGATGTGGAGAAAGGGGATCCCTCCTACATTGTTGGTGGGAGTGCAAGTTGGTACAGCCACTCTGGAAAACCGTGTGGAGGTCCCTTAAAAAGTTAAAAATTGAACTACCCTATGATCCAGCCATTGCACTACTGGGTGTTTACCCCAAAGATACAGACGTAGTGAAGAGAAGGGCCATATGCACCCCAATGTTCATAGCAGCAATGTCCACAATAGCTAAATCATGGAAGGAGCCGAGATGCCCTGCAACAGATGACTGGATTAAGAAGTTGTGGTCCTTGGGGCGCCTGGGTGGCACAGCGGTTAAGCGTCTGCCTTCGGCTCAGGGCGTGATCCCAGCGTTCTGGGATCGAGCCCCACATCAGGCTCCTCCGCTATGAGCCTGCCTCTTCCTCTCCCACTCCCCCTGCTTGTGTTCCCTCTCTCGCTAGCTGTCTCTATCTCTGTCAAATAAATAAATAAAATCTTTAAAAAAAAAAAAAAAAGAACTAAAATTCACCCTTCAAAAAAATTGTATTTCACGGTTTCCACTGTTCCACTGTGTTAAATTTTAAACGCATATAAAAGCTCCAAATGGTCACGTAGAATGACAGAATTGAAGTAACTTGAGTTCTGTTCGTCTTTATCCTGATCACTGCTCTATCGTGTTCTTTTGAATCCACTGTTCAAACGTAGGAATATGTGTTTCCACAGAGGTGGAGACAAGAACTCTGCGTGAAGCCAGCTCGAATGATTCTGAATTAACAACTTACTCTCTGGGACTATGGACTATGAGAAACAAACTGAGGGCTACAGAGGGGAGGGGGGTGGGGGAATGGGATAGACCGGTGATGGGTAGTAAGGAGGGCACATATTGCATGGTGCACTGGGTGTTATACACAACTAATGAATCATCGAGCCTTACATCGAAAACCGGGGATGTACTGTATGGTGACTAACATAATATAATAAAAAATCATTATTAAAAAAAAAAAAAAAGAATGCTTTGGATACATTTGGCCAATCCTGGCTCACATCTCATATATTTTCCCTATTCATTCATTCATTCATTCATTCATTCATGGGACGGAGGGGGGAAGTGTGACTCTTTGGGGAGGTTAGTTGTTGCTTTTTACTTGAGTCAAAAGAAATTGTGAATTCCCCTTTCTCCATCTTCCCCTTGCCTCCTGGGACATTCCTAGAGAATCCCAAGCACCTTTTCTAAGCCTGGATTCCATTTCCCAGGTCAAGTTTCTGCCAGCCTTTAATGAGGGTGACTCAGTTTCCTCTGCTTCTGAGGGCAGGCTCCAGCCTTCCGATTCAACAATCCCATTCCAACCACAAAACACAGCCTACCACACAGTCCACATGTTTCTACTGGGAGCACCTCTTCTAAGGTATCTTGTTTTATTTTTAAATCAATAAATTTCCATCGCAATTAATTCTGACCATCAGGTCATAGATATTCCTCAGCCCCCAAAAAACAAACTGTTTCCTCAGAAATCTATGACTGCCCATGGAAGGGCACTGTATAGGTGAGCATCGTCGTCATGCCAGCAACAGTGGATAAAGGTAGAAAGGGCTGGGGAACCTGGGGGGAGGGGCAGAGAGAGAGGATGGGGAAACTGGGACAAGGAATGGTCAAGGGCACTGTGGAAGCACATGGTCTGGAACTGGAGGCTTCATCTACCAATGTGGCCACGAGAACCCCAAAATGATACCCAGTAGGCAAGACAGCCCTGCCTGCCTTCCTTTATTCTATGACTCCAGGTCCCCAAGCCAGAGGGCTCACAAGAACGTGACTAAGAAAAAAGTCAGAGATACATTTGTAAACCTAGAAATAGGTTTTACCTAACAAAAAGAAAGCCCAGAAATCACCTTTGGAAACCCTGGAAGTCTCTGGAGTTTTGGGACCATTAGGTCCCGCAGAGACCTCCCTTCAACTGAATTTTCCAAGAAAACACCAAGACTTTACCTGAGGGTGGTGGGTTCACTTATCCAAAGAACATACAGATCTGCAAATGTTCACCCTGGCCAGCAGTGTCCCTACTTAAGAGGGAGGTTCATGGTAACGAAAATAGAAATTTCCTTTTTCTGCCTACCAGAAACTCACCCACAAACTGAAGGTGCCAGGAGGCAAGAAGCAAGGGCCCAGTCCCCGGAGTAACCCAGGGAAGGAGTGCAAAGGTCCACACCTAATCCTACAACGCAGGGTGAGCCACCTCAGGTTTGGACATCTACTTCTTGGAAAAAGAGAGAATCCTCAGTGTTCCAGAAAGGCCAGATCCTATTCATTGTTCAGCCATGGAAACACACCCCAGGTATAGGATCTTGAGAGGGCCTATTCTAAGAGTGTACGTGTAGGTTAGATAAGGTCAGAGGTCCCCCTCAAAACAGCACTTCAGCCTCCAAAATGAAATCTCTGGGTCCCTTTCCAGAAAATAAATTCAGCTTGTATGTTCTTTTATTCAAATAGAAATATGGAAAAGATTACCTCAGTGCAATTTTTTCCCTCAATTTTCCTTGGAACCAAGATTTGACCCCAGAAGGCAACTCTGGCATCTTGTCCCTGATGAACCTCCCGCTCATCCTGTATAGACAGAACCCAGTGCAGGGCCTGGCTCAGTAAAGGCAATCATTAAATGCCTCTTCAGTGAATGAGTTGCCTGTGGGTTCCTGGCGCTGGCTGAGGTGCCAAGTTTCATGTTCCTTTGTAGATGGAGCATGTCTCAGAGTAAC
This sequence comes from Ursus maritimus, assembly GCF_017311325.1. NCBI lineage: Eukaryota > Metazoa > Chordata > Mammalia > Carnivora > Ursidae > Ursus > Ursus maritimus. Next base: position 58,999,689 of record NW_024426663.1, on the reverse strand, counting down.
TTCTCTGTTTTGGTGTTTGACTTGGCTGTGCCTCCTTTTTAATGGGCTGAAAGACATCCCTTGTGTGTCCTCCTCTGCTGGAATATACTTTACTACATGGCTTTCTGCCTGCAGGCTCAAGGCCAGGAGTCTGGTCCATGTATCACAGCAGCAAAGAAGCCAAAGAGACCTTTGAAAGTGTTATGGTCCCATCCACCTTCAACCAAGCTATAGGACAACCTTAACTTTCTTGCTACAAAAGGGCAATATAGGCAGGACTGCATTTTTAATGAGAAATGAACACAGTATTTGTCAGCAACGGTAGAGTGAATGACTTCCCGGATCCAAGAGAATCTTGCCATCAGGGCTCATGTAGTATAAGTCCCTTCATTTGGAGTATGCTAAGGATATTGGGAGTGTAAGACATCATATCTGTGTACTTGAAGAGCCTAACAAGTGATTGCCCTATTGTTCATAGAGACCTGACAAAGGCAAGGGGTCAGAGAAAGTAATTGGTTCTGCCTGTCACCTGTCTCAACTGCTTTGACAACACATAATCCACTTCATCAAGAAAGAGGAAAACTTCTGCCTGTAACTATGATAGAGTAGCTAATAGCACTCTAGCCCTCTCACCATAAACAACTATAAAACTGGAATATATATATGACAATTATTCAGGCAGGGACAGCAAGCAGTGTAAGACTGATCCCTGAGAGAAGGAAAACTCATAAGGTCAGCTGCACAATCACTCAGCCACCCATCTCTCTGATTGAGGACAATTTCCCAATTGTGTTTCATAGAGCTATAGTCCAAAGAGAGCATGGCAGTACCAGTAAGATGAGGAGGCAGGGGTCACAGTTTAGAGCAGCTAATGCAGCTATAATCTGAGAGTTAGGGCTTTGGAGAGAAGAGAGCTATGCAAATATGGAGCCAAATAGATCAATGGAGGGGTCCCTTGCAAATCTGTAGCTGACAGCTAGGTTATACATGTATAGGAAGAGACTACCTGAGTCTTGCCAGATAGTAGCTGCTACTGAGTTGAGAGCAAAAGTGTTAAAGGAAATTGGCGTTATGGCCCTGCCAAAGTGAAAAAAATCTCACTAGCACATGTTAATATCACATTAACTCTCCTGGCACTCAGCTGAGACATCCAGAAATTCGTGAGCTAAAATAACTGAAATTCACCATAAGGATTCAACAGCAGATTTTGGCAGGCCGAAATAAAGTCAGCAAACTTGAAGATAGGACCACTGATATTACCAAGTCTAGAGAGCCGGGAAAAAGAAAGAAGAAACAAACAGCATCTAAGAGACCTGTGAAACACCGTCAAGCAGAGCAACATATGCATGTGGGAACCCCAGAAGGAGAAGAGAGAAAGAACAAAGCAGAAAGAATATTTGAAGAAATAAAAGCTAAAAACTTCTCCAATTTGATGAAAAACATGAATCTATAAATCCAAAAATCCAAAAAGCTCAAAAAACTCCCAAGTAAGATGAACTCAAAAATACCTACACTGAGTCACATTAGAATCAAACTGTTGAAAAACAAAGACAGAATCTTGAAAGTAGCAAGAGACAAGCAACACACCACATACAAGAGATCCTCAGTAAGATTAACAGCCAATTTCTCACCAGAGACCAGTGAAGCCAGAAACAATGAGGATGACATAGTTAAACTGCTGAAATTTAAAACCAATAATTCTAAATCCAACAAAATTGTCCTTCAAAAATAAGAGAAACCGGGGCGCCTGGGTGGCACAGCAGTCGAGCGTCTGCCTTCGGCTCAGGGCGTGATCCCGGCGTTACGGGATCGAGCCCCACATCAGGCTCCTCTGCTATGAGCCTGCTTCTTCTTCTCCCACACCCCCTGCTTGTGTTCCCTCTCTCACTGGCTGTCTCTATCTCTGTCAAATAAATAAATAAATAATCTTAAAAAAAAAAAATAAGAGAAACCAAGACATTCCCAGATAAATGAAAGCTGTGAGAGTTCAGCACTATTAGAACTGCCCTAGAAGAATGTCACGGGGAGTCCTTCAGACTGAAATGACAGGACACTAGACAGTAACAAGGAACCATATGAAAAAATAAACGTGTCTGATAAGATAAATACATGGACAAATATAAAAGCTATTATTATATTTTTCATTTGTAAGTCTACTTGTTATTTCCTATAGGATTTAAAAGACAAATACATAAAAAATAATTATAAATCTATGCTACTGGGCACACAATGTATAAAGATGGTAGCTGCGATGACAACATAAAGGAGGGAGGACAGAGCTATATAAGAGCAGAGCTTTAAAACAGATTGGTACAAATTCAGGATGTTAAATATAATCCCCATGGTAATCACAAAGGAAATATCTATAGAATATACACAAAAGTAAATGAGAATACAATCAAAGCAGTTCACTACAAAAAAAATCAGTTAAACATCAAAGAAGGCAGTAATGGAAGAATGAGGAACAAAAAAAGTATAAGACATACAGAAAACAAATAGCAAAATCAGAGAAGTCTTTCCTTATCAGCAATTATTTTAAATGTAAGTGGATCAAACTTTCCAAGTGAAAAGTCAGAGATTGGTAGAATGGCTTCTTTAAAGTTTTATCCAGATACATGCTGTGTACACAAGAGATTCACTTTAGATCCAAAGACATAAATATGTTGAAAGTGAAAAGACAGAAAAAGATACTCCTTGCAAAATGTAACCAAAAGAGAACTGGGATGCCTAAAGTGATATCATCCAAAATACTTCAAGTTAAAAATTGTTGAAAGAAACTCTAAAGAAAGGTATTATACATTGAGAAAAGGGCCAATTCATCAAGAAAATATAACAGGTATAAACATATATAAACCAAACAACAGAGCCTCAAAATATATACAGCAAACAACAGAATGGAAAGGAGAACTAGACAATTCTACAATAAGAGACTTCAATTCACCACTTTCAGTAATGGACAGAGGGACACCTGGCTGGCTCAGACGGAAGAGTATGCGATCCTTGATCTTGGGGTCATGAGTTCAAGCCAAGCCCCACATTGGCCACAGAGATTACTTAAAGATAGACATATAGATAGATACATACACACATACATAAAAATAATAATAGACAGTCAGACAGAAGACCAATAAGGATTTAAACAACACTATAAACCAGCCAGGTGTAAAAGGCATATATAGAATGTTCTATCCAACAGTAGCACATACATTCTTCTCAAGTCTAAATGAGCATTCTCCAGAACAGACCAAATATTAGGCCATAAAACAAGTCTCAATCAATTTTTTAAACTGAATTTATACAAAGCATATTTTCCAACCACAATGGAATTAAGCTAGAAATAAATAATTCAGAAGATAAACTGAAAAATTCACAAATATGTGGAAATTTTGAAATATACACCAATGGGTCCAACAAGGAAGTACAAGAGAAATTAGAAAAGACATAAAGATGAATTTAAATGATAACACAATATAATACAACTTACAGAACACAGAGGAGGCAATGCCCAGAGAGAAATTTACAGCTGTAAATGCTTGCATTAAAATTATAATAATAATAAAGATCTCAACTTTATATCTTGAAGAACAAACAAAAAGAAGACGGGGAGGGAGAGGAGGAAGAAGAAGAAGAAAAGCAAACTAAACTCAAAGCTAACAGAAGAGGAGGCACCTTGCTAGGTCAGTCAGGAGAGCATCCAACTCTTGATCTTGAGTTAATGAGTTCAAGCCCCTCGTTGGGTGTAGAGATTACTTTTTAAAAAAATGAAAAAAAAATTGGGGCACCTGGGTGGCACAGCAGTTAAGCATCTGCCTTCGGCTCAGGGCGTGATCCCGGCGTTATGGGATCGAGCCCCACATCAGGCTCCTCTGCTGGGAGCCTGCCTCTTCCTCTCCCACTCCCCCTGCTTGTGTTCCCTCTCTCGCTGGCTGTCTCTATCTCTGTCAAATAAATAAATAAAATCTTAAAAAAAAAGATGAAAAAAATAAAAAAGCTAGCAGAAAGAAGAAAATAAACATTAGAAAAGAAGTAAAGAACAGAAAAATAATAGAATCAATGAAACTAAAATTTCATTCTTTGAAAAGGTCACAAAACTGACAAACCTTTAACTATACTGACAAAGGAAAAAGAGAAGATACAAATAACTAAAATCAAAAATTAAAGTGAAGATACTACTACTGACATTTCAAAAATAAAAAGGATTAGAAGAGAACACTAAGAACAGTTGTAACGCCAACAAATTCAATAACCTAGATGAAATGGACAATTTCTAGGAACACACAAATCACTTAAATGATTCGAGATAAAACAGAAAATTTCTATAAATCTATAGCAGGTAAAGAGATTGAATCAGCCCGAGGAGGGGCAACAGAGAAGCAACAGTTTGCACAACAGGAAGGAGATTGGTTTATACTGATTTTGGAGCATGTTGGGGTACTTCTCTGGGAACAAGGAATTGGCAGTCACCATGATCCTCCCGCACCTTCCAGCAGCAACACAGAGCCACCTGCAGGAGGTGGCACTGCAGAGACACTTGCTACCTAACCTGCTAGCACTGTGCCCCGCCCATGAATTATCCTGAGGTTTGTTCTCTCCAAGACTACTGGCCTCAGCTCTGGGCTCAGTGCAATTTTTAACACTAAACTTGCCCCACCAAACCACTGCCTCTGTATGCTGCACCCCTGCAGCCACTGGGCTTCAGGGGAGCCAGACCAGGACTAGCAGCTTAGTGCACACTTTGATAAAACCACAAACACACCCTGCCCAGTCACCACCCACACAGATGCCAAGCGCCCTGACCACCATGCCCCCAGCACCTACCTGGCTGTGGAGGATCGGGCCTAGGACGAGTGGCTCAGTACAAATTTTACTAACACTGCCGCCCCGCCCCCAAGCCCTTCTGTTGTCATGTCCCCTCAGAGCCAGCCATCCTGGGTCTCACTAACATCACATAGAGCAAGCACAGCCCACAATAGGCAAAGAGTCACTGCAGACATCTGTACTGAAAGGAAAAATGACTCAGACATAATAGCAAGATGCAAGCAACACACGTAAGACTTTTCTGAAGTTCCAGACTCTGGTGAACTGGCGGCACTGCACTGCAGGGCATGACACAACCTCTTCTTCATAAAGCCACTACTTTCAAGAGCAGAAGACCTAGCTGACTTTCCTAACACAGAGAAACAAACGCAGAGAGGTAGACAAAATGAAGAGACAGAAAAATATGTCCCAAATGAAAGAATAGGACAAGAGAGCTAAGCAAAAGAGAAATAAGTAATATGCCTGATAAAGAATTTAAAATAATGATCATAAAGATATTCAGTGAACTTCAGAAAAGAGTGGAAGACATCAGTAAAACCTTGATAAAGAGATTAAAAAATTACATTTCAGGGGTGAAGAACTCAATAAATGAAATTAAAAATACAGTAGGTGGAATAAATAGTAGACTACAGGAAGCAGAGGAATGTATCAGTGACCTGACGGATAGATTAATGGAAAGCATTGTCTTTGAAAGTTGTTTGCCTAAGCTAGACAACATGAGGTAGACTTCACAGAAATTGCCACAATAGCTCATGTATAGAAAATCTTCAGGGCACCTGTGTGGCTCAGTTGTTAAGCATCTGCCTTCAGCTCAGGTCATGATCTCAGGGTCCTGGAATCAAGCCCCTCATCAGGCTCCCTATTCAGTGGGAAGCCTGGTTCTCCCTCTGCTTCTGCCCCTGCTTATATTCCCTCTCTCACTCTCTCTTTCTCTGTCAAATAAATAAATAAAATCTTCAAAAAAAAAAAAAAAGAAAGAAAAAAGAAAGAAAGAGAGAGAGAGAAAGAGAGAGAGAGAAGAAAGAAAGAAAGAAAGAAAGAAAGAGAGAGAAAAGAAAGAAAGAAAGAAAGAAAGAAAGAAAGAAAGAAAGAAAGAAAGGAAGAACGAACGAAAATCTTTTTGTACTTGCTATTCTATGAGGGTAATACCAGGGCATATGGGCATGGGCATATGATTATTTGAACAACTGGAAAATGGGATTGATTTCCCAACAATTGTTTAACTCAGCTATCACCTTAACAATTCTGTGTGGCTGGGATGACAAAATTGCTCCTCAAAAGCCCCCACTCCATGGGGTTAACGATGGACTTGTGGAGATAATGAATGGCCCCACTTTCCCCATGATTGGATTAGATGATGCATTTGGGGATGCCCTTATCTCCTGAGACAAGTCTTCCACTTGCCAGTGATTTTTCATAACTAGGCTATTGTTAAGGCTGGACCTCAAACAGGGCTTCTTGATAGTTTCATTCCTTAGTCGTATTTGTCCTGGAAACTATCTCTACTGATGTAAAATTGCAAATAGAGGCTTTAGCCAAGCATACAACAACTACCTTTAACCAGGCCCAGCTCATAGTCACCCACAAATTCGAAAAGTGGCCCTCCAAAACCAAACGGCCCTTGATATCATGACTACAGTTCAAGGAGACCCAAAATTAGGTGACTGACTCCTAATACAACCCAATGGCTATGTAGCTCTAACCTGTAGTCATGGCTTCCCCCAGGCTGGATAGGCCACTGTGCTCTGGGTTTTGCCCAGATACACAGATGCATTATTAAAACCATTACAAACCCAGCCAACCTTCCAAATTTAAGACAATGGTGGACACATTCTGTGTTTCATTGCTATGAACATCTAGCATCCATCTCTGCTCCTTCTTTGGGACTGGAGAATGTTGTGTGACACACGGAAACTCTTAATAAGTACACAGTGAAAGCCCTAAAACCCTCAAAATAGCATTTCTCTACTAAACACTAAAGTAACACAAATGCACCAGGCAGTTTTACAAAATGGAACATCGTTAGATGTTTTAACTTCCGCACGAGGTAGAACTTGTGCTATCATAAAAACAGAATGCTGTGTATATGTTCCAGATTACCACAAAAATATTTCTGGGTTTCTAACTGATATGAATACTCAAATTGGAACTTTAGAAGACCCCTCTCTTTCCTTTAATGATTGGTTAAACTACTGGACTAGAGGAGGATTTTTTCTCAACTATCAAAGGACTCTTACTTGGGCTCCATTTTCTTTTGTAATTCTAATCATGTTTTGCTGTTTTCTCCCATGTCTCTCCACCAGGTACCAAGACTCTCACCGCTGTAACTTCAAGCCAACAGACAATCCTTTACACTTGGGAAGATCTACACATGCAGTCTCCCTTGGATTCAACTGCCTCTGCCTTTCATAACTCCTGTGTACAAGCCACCAACTGACCAATGTTGACCCATAGGTAGGGACACCTCTACATTTCTATTCAGCAGGAATAATTTATAGAAGATGAGATCTTAAACCCTCAGGAACCTTAAAGATTTAAGGGTCAAAACTGTTCTGGAGGGAATGATGCGGGAAACAAAGGCAAAAGAAAAAAATTAAATTTCCTTACTGCCTACAGCCCATTGAAAAGTCCTTGAAACAGGCAGAGTGACATTCCTCTAGGGACTCAACTGCCTCAATGTTGACACTCTGCTAAGAGCAAAAGGCAATCTTAGCTTATCATTACCCCACCCACCGCACCCCACCCCACCCCACCCCACCCCCAGGATCCTGGAAGTCTTTTTTAACACACAAAAATCCCTTTGGAAGCTTCCTTTATCTCTATCCTCCAAGATACATATTGGCAATCATCCCCCAAGCATACGGCCCACTGATATACATCTGAAGGGTCTCATGACTAAGGTGTTAGGAGACAGTAATACATGTCCTTTTCCTAACAATTGCTAGCCCCTCAAGGTGCTGGAAACCTTGCCTCCAAAATTCCTTAGAGACTTACACTACCCCTAACCCCCTCTCAGCCAGAAAGTATATCAGTCACCTGCCACAACCCCAGTGCAGCTCTTTTTGCCCATAAGTCCTGTCCCTGTACTTTAGTAAAACCACATTTTTGCACCAAAGATGTCTCAAGAATTCTTTCTTGGCTGTCAGCTCTGAACCCCAACATTTTCTATATCAAGAGAACTCAAGTAAACAAAATCACCAATGAAAGAGGAGAATTAACAACAAACACCACAGAAATACAAACAATAGTAAGAGAATATTATGAAAAACTATATTCCAATGAATTAGACAACATAGAAGAAATAGATAAATTTCTAGAAACATACAAACTACTAAAACTGAAGTAAGAATAAATAGACAGTTTGAACAGACTGATCACCAGCAAGGAGATTTAATTAGTAATCCAAAAGCTCCCAGGACCAGAACTCACAGGTGAGTTCTACCAAATGTTTAAAGAAGAGTTAATGCCTATTCTACTCAAATTATTCCAAAAAACAGAGGAAGAAAAACCTCCAAATTCATTCTATGAGGTATCACCCTGATACCAAAACCAGTTAAAAGACACCACGAAAAAGAACTACAGGCCAATATCTCTGATGAACACAGATGCAAAAATCCTTAACAAAATACTGGCAAACAGAATCCAACAATACACCTTAAAAAATCATTTCACCACAATCAAGTGGGATTTATTCCGGGGATGCAAGTGTGGTTCAATATTAGCAAATCAATCAACATGATATAGCACATCAATAAAAGAAAAGATAAAAAACCAAATGATCATGTCAGTGAAAGCAGAAAAAGCATTTGACAAAGTACGACATCCATTCATGATAAAACCCCTCAACAGTGTAGGTTTAGAGAAAACATACCTCAACATAATAAAGGCCATATATGAAAAATCCACAGCCAACATCATCCTCAATGGAGAAAGACTGAGAGCTTTCCCCCTAAGGTCAGGAACAAGACAAGGATGTCTCACCACTTTCATTTGACATAGTACTGCAAGTCCTAGCCTCAGCACTCAGACAACAAAAAGAAATTAAAGACATTCGAATCAGTAAGGAAGAAGAAAAACTTTCACCATTTGCAGATGACATGATACTATATATAGAAAACCCTAAAGACTCCACCAAAAAAATACTAAAACTGATAAATGAATTCAGGAAAGTCATAGGATAGAAAGCCAATGTGTGGAAATGTATTGCATTTCTATACATTAATAATGAAGCAGCAAAAAGAGAAATTAGGAAAACAATACCATTTAAAACTACACCAAAAATAATAAGATACCTAGGAATAAAACTAACCGAAGAAGTGAAAGACATGAATTCTGAAAACTATAAAACACTAATGAAAAAAATTGAAGACAACACAAAGAAATGGAAAGAAATTCCATGTTCATGGATTGGAAGAACAAATATTATGAAAATGTCAATACTACCCAAAGCAATCTACTCATTTGATGCAATCCCTATCAAAGTACCAAAAGCATTTTCACAGAACTGGAACAAAAATATCCTAATATTTATATGGAACAAAAGACCCCGAATACCGAAGCAATTTTGAAAAAGAAAAGCAAAGCCGGCAATATCACAATTCCAGACTTCAAGTTATATTACAAAGCGGTAGTGATTAAAACAGTACAGTACTGGCACAAAAACAGACACATGGATCAACAGAATAGAATAGAAAACCCAGAAATAAACTCACAATTATATGGTCAATTAATCTTCTAGAAAGCAGGAAAGAATATCAAATGGAAAAAAGACTCTCACACAAATGGTGTTGGGAAAACTCAACAGCAACATGCAAAGGAATGAAACTGGACGATTTTCTTTCGCCTTACACAAAAATAAATTCAAAATGGGTTAAAGACCTAAATGTGAGACTTGAAACCATAAAAATCCCAGAAAAGAGCACAGGAAGTAATTTCCCTGACACCAGCTTGTAGCAATATTTTTCTAGATATGTCACCTGAGGCAAGGGAAACAAAAGCAAAAATAAAATATTCGGACTTCATCAAAATAAAAAAACTCCTGCACGGCAAAGGAAAAAAATCAGCAAAACTAAAAGGCAACCTATGGAATGGGAGAAGATATTTGCAAATGATATATCCAGTAAAGGGTTAGTATCCAAAATATATAAAGAATTTATAAAACTCAAAACCCAAAAAACAATTCAATTTTAAAATGGGCAGAAGACATGAACAGACATTTCTCCAAAGAAGACATCCAGATGGCCAAGAGACATGAAAAGATGCTCAACATCACTCATCGTCAGGGAAATGCAAATCAAAACTACAAAAGGGGATGCCTGGCTGGCTCAGTTGGTAGAGCATGCGACTCTTGATCTGCGTTCAAGCCCCATGTTGCAGGTGCAGTTTACTTTAAAAATAAATAAAACAAAAGATTACACCAAAAGTTACTATTTAAACAAACAACAACAAAAAAAAGTACACTGAGATATGACCTCACACCTGCCAGATCGGCTAAAATCAAAAACAGAAGAACAACAGGTGTTGGAGAGGATGTGGAGAAAAAAGAACATTTCACACTGTTGGTGGGAATGCAAACTGGTGCAGCCACACTGGAAAACAGTATGGAGCTTCCTCAAAAAGTTAAAAATAGAACTGCCCTATGATTCAGTCATCACACTACTGGGTATTTACCCAAAAAATACAAACACAATTATACAAAGGGCTACATGCACCCTGATGTTTATAGCAGCATTATTCACAGTACCACATTATGCTAACAGCCTGTGTCCATCAATTGATGAATGGATAAAGATGTGCTACATATATACAATGGAATATTATTCAGTCTTAAAAAAGAATGAAATCTTGCCATTTGCATTGACATGGATAGAGCTAGAGAGTATAATATTAAGCAAAATTAGTCAGTCAAGGAAAGATAAATACCATATGATTGCAACAAACAACCAAAGGGAAAAAAAGAGAGAGACAAGACAAGACAAGAAACAGACTCCTAACTATAGAGAATAAACTGATGGTCACCAAAGGGAAGGTAGAGGGGGGAATGGGTGAAATAGGTGATAGGGATTAAGGAAGCACTTGTCATGATGAGCACTGGGTGATGTATGGAATTGTGGAATCATTATACTGTACAACTGAAACTAATACAACACTGTGTATTAACTATACTGGAAATACAATGAAATAAAATACAAAAACACTAATTCAAAGGGCTATATGCACCCCAATGTTTACAGCAGCAATATTGACAACAGCCAAATTTTGGAAGTGCCCAAGTGTCCATCCAAGGATAAACAGATAAAGAAGATGTGGTATATATACACAATGGAATATTATTCAGCCATAAAAAATAATGAAATCTTGCCATCTCCAATGACATGGATGGAGCTGGAGAATATAATGCTAAGCGAAATAAGTCAATCAGAGAAAGACAATAGCATATGATTTCACTCATGTGTGGATTTTAAGAAAAAAAAAAAAGCAAAGGAAAAAGAGACAGAGAGAGAGAAACCAAGAAATGGACTCTTACATATGGAGAACAAACAGATGGTTACCAGAGGGGAGGTGGGGGGTGGAATGGGTGAAATAGGTGATGGGGATTAAAGAGTGCATTTGTCAAGCATTGGTGATGTATGAAAGTGATGATTCACTATATTGTACACCTGAAACTAATAAAACACTGTATTTTAACTATACTGCAATGTAAAATGTTGCAGGATTTTCTCTCTCCGTAGGTGCCCACAGTTCTTGGTCACACCACTTCGAAGAATGAAGAAGTAGATCAGACAGAGTGGTGGGCAGCAAAGCAACGCTTATGGAGCAATAGCAAAGTGATATTACAAAGCTCCCAAGGAGGGAGGGAACCCAAAGGGGTTGCCACCAGAGTTTCTAAGTCTAGGGGTTTTTATGGGCTTGTTGGCAGGCTGTTCAATCTGATTAACCCTCCCTACACCTGTCATCCAATCAGGTTTGTCATCTATCTATCATATGGGAAAGGGTGGAGGGCTCCTTCCAGGGCAGTGTAAAATCCTCTTAAGGGTGGTTTCCTCTTGGCGGCAGCGGCGGGGGCGGGGGGGGGTGGGGGGGGTGGTCCTTGCCTGCCTGCCTTCCAATTATCCTTCATCATAAAATAAATTTTTTAAGGGTTTCCTGGATGACTCAGTTGGTTAAGCATCTGCTTTCTGCTCAGGTCATGATCTCAGGGTCCTGGGATTGAGCCACACATTTGGCTTCACACTCAGTGGGGATTCTGCTTCCTCCTCTCCCTCTGCCCTTCTCCCACCCCACACTTGTGCTCTCGCTTTCTCTCTCAAATAAATAAATATTTTTTTAAAAAGCAAAGCAAGAAAAGAAAAAACAGAAAAATTGAACCTTATCAAAATTAAAAACTTTTGTGCATCAAGGGACAGATAAAGAAAGTGAAAAGACAATCTACAGAATGGGAGAAAATATTTGCAAATCATATATCTGATAAGGAATTACGATCCAAAATATATAAAGAATTCCTAAAACTCAACAACAAAAAGACAAAGAAACTTATCAAAAAATGGACAAAGAATTTGAATAGACACTTCTTTGGAAATACACAAATGGCCAATAAGCACATGAAAAGATACTCAACATTCTTAGTCATTATGGAAATGCAAATGGCAACCACAATAAGATACCACTTCATACCTACTAGAATATAAACAAATGAATAAATAAGTGAAAATAACAAGTGTTCACAAAGAAGTGGAGTTGGAACCCTCATCCACTGGTAGTGGAAATGTACAAATGGACAGCTGCTGTGGTAGTCTGGCAGTTCCTCAAAAAGCTAAATCGAACATTACCACATGACACAGCAATTTCACTCCTAGGTATATACCCGAAAGAACTGAAAGCAAGGACTCAAATAGATATTTGTATGCCAATGTTAATTGCAGCAATATTCAAAATAGCTGTAAGGTGGAATCCAGCTAAGTGTCCACCAGCAAATGAGTGGATAAACAAAATGTGGTATATACATACAACAGAATATTACTCATCCATAAAAAGGAATGAAGTTCTGATACATGCTACAACAGGAATATATTAATGCTAAGTGAAATAAGCCAGACACAAAAGAACAAATACTGCATGATTCCGTTTCTGTGAAATATCTAGAGTAGGCAAATTCATGGAGACATAAAGTAGATTAGAGGTTACCAGGGGTGGGGGAGGAGGTGGGGGGAGGGGAAGAGCGGTTATTGCTTAATGATTGCAGAGTTTCTGTTAGGATGATGAAAACGTTTTGGAAACAATTAGTGGTGATGGTTGCACAACAGTGCCAATGAAATTAATGCCATTGAATTGTATACTTAAAATGGTTAAAATGATAAATTTTATATTTTACCATAATAAAAAAGTTTTTAAAAAAAACCAACAGAATTAAAAAAACAGCAAAAAGCAAATAATCCCATTATAACATGTGCAAAAGGCATTAAAAGGCATTTCACTGAAAAGGATATACAAATGACAAGTACATGAAAAGATGTTCACCATCATTATCTATTAAGGAAACTCTAACTAAAACCATAATAAGATATCACACCTATCAAAATGGCTAAAGTAAAAAACAGTAACAATACCAAATGTTGGTGAGGATGCAGAGAAACTGGGTCACTCATGTTGCTGGTAGGAATGCAAAATAGGACAGTCACTCTGGAACACATTTTAGGACTTTCTTAAGAAACTAAATATGCAAGTACCCTATAATGCAGCAACTGCAGTCCTAGGCATTTATTCCACAGAAATGAAAACTTATATTCACACAAAAATCTGCACACAAATGTTTATAGAGCAGCTTTACTCATAACAGTCAAAGACCAGAAACAACCCAAACATCCTGGAACAGGTGGATGGTTAAAGGGTGTGTGGTACATCCATTCCATGGAAAACCACTCAGCAATAAAAAGCAAAGAACTAGTGATGCTTGAAAGAACCTGGGTGACAAAAACAAAAAACCCAGTCAAGAAATGGACAGAAGACATGAACAGACATTTCTTCAAAGAAAACATCCAATGGCTGACACATAAAAAAATGCTCCACATCACTCAGCATCAGGGAAATACAAATCAAAACCACATTGAGATCCCACCTCACACTGGTCAGAATGGCTAAAATTAACAAGGCAGGAAACAACAGATGTTGGTGAGGATGCAGGAAAGGGGAACCCTCTTAACACTGTTGGTGGGAATGTAAACTGGTACAGCTACTCTGGAGAACAGTGTGGAGGTTCCTCAGAAAGTTAAAAATAGAGCTACCCTACGACCTGGCAGTTGCACTGCTAGGTATTTATCCAAAGGATACAAATATAGTGATTGGAAGGAGCACACGCACCCCCACGTTTATAGCAGCAATGTCCACGGTAGCCAAACTATATATATATAGTGGAATATTACTCATCCATCAAAAAGAAGGAAATCTTGCCATTTGCAACAACATGGATGGAAGTAGATGGTATTATGCTAAGTGAAATAAGTCAGAGAAAGACAATTATCATATGATCTCACTGATATGTGGAATTTAAGAAACAAAACAGATGAACATAGGGAAAGGGAAGGAAAAATGAAACAAGATAAAAACAGACAGGGAGGCAAACCATAAGACCCACTGAACTCTATGAAACAAACTCAGGGTTACTGGAGGGAGGGTGGGTGGGGGATGGGGTAGCTGGGTGATGGGCATTAAGGAGGGCATGTGATGTAACGAGCACTAGGTGTTATATGCAACTGATGACTCACTAAATTCTATGAAAGAGAAAAAGAAAGAAAGAAAGAAAGAAAGAAAGAAAGAAAGAAAGAAAGAAAGAAAGAAAGAAAGAAAGAAAGAAAGAAAGAAAGAAAGAAAGACAAAGGAAAGACCTAAGTAAATCTCCAGAGGATGATACTGAGTGAAAAAACCAATCCCAAAAGGTTACATACTATGTGATTCCATTTATACAACACTCTTGAAAGGATAAAATAATAGAAATGGAGAACAGATCAGTGGTTGCTAGGGATTAAGGAGATTCTCTGAGTGCGAGAGAAATGGGCATGCCTACAAAAGGGCAACAAGCAGAGTCCTTGCGGTGATAGAAATGCTCTGTGTTTTGACACCATCGAGGTCATATCCTGGTTGTGATATTGTACTACAGCTTTGCAAATTGTTATTGAGGGAAATTGGGTAAAGGATACACAGGATCTCTATATTATTTCTTACAATTGCATATTAATCTATAATTATCTCAAAATTTAAAGTTTAACATATATATTTACACTATATATTTAATATATTAATTATTAAATATAATTAAGTCATTAAAATACATCATCAATATATTTAATATCTGTATAATATATATTAAATCCAGAGAGAGATTTATGTGTATATATCTAGAAATAATCGACAGGAGGCTGAATAAACAAAGTGTGATCTATTCACTCAATAAATACTACTCAGCTATAAAAAGTAACAAACTTCCCGGGCACCTGGGTGGCTCAGTCAGCTAAGCATCTGACTCTCAGTTCCAGTTCGGGTCATGGATCTCAGGGTCATGAGATTGAGCCCTGAGTTGGGCATCACACTGGGCATGGAGCCTGCTTAAGATTCCCTCTCTCCCTCTCCCTCTGCCCTTCCCCCTGCTTGCTCTCTCTCTCTCTCTCTCAAAAAAAAAAGTAATGAACTGCTGATAATCCAATAACTTCGGTGAATCTAAAAACAAAAAAACGAAAACATTATGTTGACCAAAAGAAGTCAGACACAAGAGAATGCATACTTTTCATTCCATCTATATGTAATTCTAGAACAAGCAGAACTAATCGGCAGTGATAGAAATCAGAAAGTGGTTACCTCTGGCAGATGGGTAAAGAAGGGTCTGGAAAGAGGTACTAGGGAACTCTCTGGGATGATGGAAATATTGTTTATGTTATCTGGGGTGGCAGTTACACATATATACACAACTGTCAAAACTGATTAAAGTGAACATTTAAAATCTGTGAATTTATGCATGTAAAGTATACAAATAAAAGAGCTATAATTTCCTCAAAAAAACTTTGAGAACTTCTGTTCATCAAAAGACACCCTTAATAGAGTGCCAAGACAAGCCAGACATAGAGTAAAAAAATGGATTTGAGTAACCAACTAAGGGCTCATATCCAGAATAGAGAACGCCCACAAAACAGTAAGAAAAAGGCAGATAATCCAATAGAAAAATAAGCAAGAGAGTTGAATAAGTCCTTCACAAAACAGAACATTCCAATAAACAAGGGGAAAAAATGATTAATAAGACTAATCATCAGGGGCACCTGGGTGACTCAATCGGTTAAGCATCTGCCTTTGCCTCAGGTCACAACCTTGGGGTACTAAGATTGGGCCCCACATTGGGTTCCCTGCTCAGTGGGGAGTTGGCTTCTCCCTCTCCCTCTGCCCCTCCCCCACTCATTTTCTCTGTCTCTCTCTCTCAAATAAATAAAAATCTTTTAAAAAAAAAAAAAGATGAATCATCAGAGAAATGCAGTCAAACCACAATGAGATGCCCCCACGGATCCACCAGAATAGTTAAAATTAAGGACACTAACAACACCAAGGGCTAGCAAGGATGTAGAGCAGCAGGAAGTCTCCCACACTGCTAGAAGGAACATAAATTGGTCCAAACACTTGAGAAAACTGGAATTAGCTGTTCAAGTTCAACGTCTGCATCTAGAAGTTGACTCCCAGGTGTATACCATCAGAAATGCAAACACTCCTACATTACGTAATGGAGGATATATATACGTATAAGAGTGTTGCTAACACTGTCATCCATACTAGTCTGCAACTGGAAATAACTCCAATATCCATCAAGAGTAGACCAGAAAACTATATTACGGTATACTCTTACAATAGAATACCATACAGCAATGAAAACAAATGAACTAGCGTGATGAATCTCGCCTTCATAATGTAGGATGAAAGAAATCACAAAAGAATATATACAATGCATACTATAGGATTCAATTTATATAAAAGTCCAAAACTGCCTAAATCACAGTGTGTAGGCATATGTACTTTGGATATAAATCTAAAAAGAAAAGCAAGGTAGTAATTGCCACAAAGGTCAAAATAATAGCTCCTTATGGAGAGAAGAAGACAGTGACGAGAAAGGGGAGCTTAGGGGCTAGCAAAGTTCTATGTTTCTATCTGGGCAATTAGCAACGCAAGCATTTGGTTTGTAATGATTTATTAAGCTGTACATTTGCTTGATGTATTTTCCTATAGGGTATTATGTTATATTCAGAATAAAAGCAACTTTAACGCAACTTTAAATACACCTAAATGGTTACGGCCTAAGGGCCCAGAAACTTTGGGTACTTTTTCTTCTTTTCTGTAGCTGTCTCTTTTTCTCTAACAGCAAGCAATTAGCGATGAAGAACATGGTGTCTGCGGTCAGTCCTGACCTGAACTCAAATCCCAGCTCTCTCTTAACCAGTTCTATGACCTCAGGCAAGTGGCTTAACTCTGTAGGCTTCTGTTTCCTCATCTGTGAAACGGGAATAATAGTAACTACCTTATTGGGCTGGTGTGCACACACAAGCTCACTTACATGGGGAATCTAAAAAAGTCAAACCCATAGAGTACATTGGTGGTTACCAGGGGCTGGGGGTGGAGGGGGAGCTGTTGGCCAAAGGTACAAATTTCCATTTATAAGATGAATAAGTTCTGGGGATCTAATGTATAAAATGGTGACTATAGTTAATAATACTGTATTGTATACTTGCAAGTCCCTAAGAGAGTAAATCTTAAAAGTTCTCAACACACACACACACACACACACACACACGCACATGCACACGCGCGCACACACACACGATAAAACTACAGGAGGTGATGGAGGTGGTAACTAACCTGTTTATGGTAATCATTTTTTTTTTAAAGATTTTATTTATTTATTCAACAGAGATAGAGACAGCCAGCGAGAGAGGGGGCGTGGGAGAGGAAGAAGCAGGCTCATAGCGGAGGAGCCTGATGTGGGGCTCGATCCCATAACGCCGGGATCACGCCCTGAGCCGAAGGCAGACGCTCAACCGCTGTGCCACCCAGGCGCCCCTATGGTAATAATTTTATAATATATACTTGCATCAAAAAAAAAAATTTTTTTTTGTATGCTGAGGAGGACCTACAAGATACCAGAGGCCTTGCCATTGTCAAGTTAAGGTTGTTTTTCCCTCTAGCAAGGTATTAACATTAAGATAGTTGGGAGCTTCCTGGAAGAATGTCACACAGGCCCCACCCAGGAGGGGGGGTGCGGGGAGGTTGCCAGTGTCAGCTTACGCTTTGTCTTCAGGAGCCTTCGGCTCCCTCATCATCAGGACTGTAGGCAGCCCCTGAGCAGCGCTTTTAGGCTCTCAATCCTTGGTGGTCCCAAGCCTTGAGCTGGCTCTTCTGTGGTGACATGTTGGAAACTCCTCTCTCCACACAAAATCCTTCCTCCAGCATAAATCCATTTTCTTTTCCTGACAAACCTGAGGTACTCAACTGCCAATTTTACAAGGTAGGAGACTGATTTAAACCATAAAGAGCTCAGACCAAGGTCATTCCGGCTTGACCTCATCCCTCTCCTCTTTCCCCTCCATTTCTCCCCAGGTCTGCCTTCCTAGAAGGGCAGGTAGGTGCAACACGGGCCAGGACATCTTAGCTCCAGCAAAGCCCAGGGCATTCAAGTTAGCCCTCAAGACCCCAGGCCTTTTCTCACACCCAAAGGTAACAGGAAATATGTTTGGCCTCTCCCTAGAGGCTACAAAATGGAGGACTCAGTTTTAAGGTCAGGCCCGGAATGTTAATTTAATTCAACCCAGACCTGTCTGATTCCAGGGCCTACCACGGTTAGTAGTTCTAACCCACTGCAAGGCACTGTCTCCTTTAGAAGAGTCTCACATGGGGGTGCCGTCCAATCCACATGCCAAGGGGTGGCCTGGCAGAGAAGCACAAGGGACCTTATGAGAGGGGTGTGCGGGAAATAAAGGATTCCCAGAACATGCCATCATTACCCAGCAGAGAAATGAGGCCGTTTGGGGGCTGCAAGAAAAAGAAGCATTGGGTTTAAAGTGGGAGATATTAGGTGTCAGGTGGAGAAAATCTTCCAAAGGAGCCGGGGCAGAGGAGCCCGGGACTCCTGAGGAGGGAGCCGGCAAAGAGGCAGGGTTGGAACTTAAAGCATAGAAGCTGCTGCTTACCACTCCAAAATCAGGCTCCTTGAGTCCCATCACCCAGACAGCAGGTCACTACCACCTGGTTCCTCAGATGGGAGTCAGAAATGACCCCAGGTCTATTTGCAGAATCTGTCCCAGCAATGTCCTCCTCAAAGTAAAAACATAGGTGAAAAGAATTGTGTTCACAGACTGACTTCAAACCTCAGGACAGCCTCCTTTCTCACTCCCTTGGAAGACATTAGGCCCTCTGAATACTTTCAACCTCTTGCACTTCTGCTAGACCCTGGCACCACTGGACCTAGAAGGGAGGCAAACTATTGCACCAGCAGACCAAGCTGAGAAAAGGCAAAGTCAGCCAGAGACAGAGAAAGAAGTGGACACTTTGGGCAGCTGCACCAGCAGTGGCCTCCTCGATCCCCTTTGCCTTCATGGACAGCAGCTGCTCTGATCACAACCTGGGATTTGGGGAGTAAGGGCTATTATCTCACACCATGTAGGAATGTGGCTGTTCAGATAAAGCTGACACACCACATCTTGGTTCTCCCCTACTGTGTGCAGTTCTGGGTCCTGAATGTCAGTAGTATTATTAGACCATATGCCAACTACGTGAGCCAGTGCCGAGCATCATTTTTCTTGATTTTCTTCTTACCTAATTTCACAAACACATCACTGAACAATTTCAAGGGGCCTAGCAGGAGCCAGGCAGGGCTGAATATGGGCCAGAGATGAGTAAGAGCCAATCTTCCGTTCTCAAGCTTACATTCTAGGGAAAAAAAAGAGAGGGCCGCCCCCTGCACACATTCTAAAGAGACTGCACTCACCCTCATGAGATCACATCTAAAATCAAAACTCCAATCAAGACATTTGTGCCTGCACAAATTCAAAACGTCTGTTTCCATCTGCCTTAGCAGTTTCAAAACATTCCTTTTCAGGTAAGATACAGAATCGGAACCAAAAGGTAATCCAGTATGCCACTATTTCCACATTTGGTGCAGAGTGCCTCGTCTACCCAGAATGTGACACAGAGAAGGGAGCAGACAGCACACGTAAGCGGGCTACACTGGTGCTGTAGGACCCAAGTGTGGGTCTCCTTTGTGCCATCCGGTCCTAGGTATGCCTCCTCTGCCTCATGTAACCCAACACACTGATTCCAAAACAGAAATGTTCATCACATAGAAACAGAACCAAAAATTGGAAACCACCTAAACATTCAACAGGAAAACAGCTAAATAAACTATGTAGCTAGTAAATGTTTTTTAAAAATATTAATGATATGGAAAATATTCATGATTTGTTAGGTAAAAAGCAAGATCCAAAATTCTGAGATCAAACTGACTTAAAAATTATAATGTACACCTGTATATCTGAATTATATTCATATTTACAACCCAGAAGCACAGGTACCTCTGTTAAGACTTCGGCAGATTTCTTTTTTTAAGATTTATGGGGGTTTTGGGGGGTTTCTTTTAAAAGATTTGAGAGAGCGAGCACATGAGTGGGGGGGAGCAGAGGGAGACGCAGACTCCCCGCTGAGCAGGGAGCCAGATGTGGGGCTAGATCCCAGGACCCCGGGATCGTGACCTGAGCCAAAGGCAGACACTTAACTGACTGAGCCACCTAGGTGCCCCAAGACCTGGGTGACTCAGTCAGTTAAGCGGCTGCCTTCAGCTCAGGTCAAAATCCTGGGGTCCTTGAATCGAGCCCCACATCAGGCTCCCTGCTCAGCAGGGAGTCTGCCTGAGATCCTCTCTCCCTCTCCCTCTGCCCCTCACCCCACTCGTTCTCTCTCTCTCAAGTAAATAAAATCTTTTTTTAAAAAATAAGATTTATCATGGAAGGAGCCGAGATGCCCTTCAACAGATGACTGGATTAAGAAGATGTGGTCCATATACACAATGGAATATTACTCAGCTATCAAAAAGAACGATTTCTCAACATTTGCTGCAACATGGATGGCACTGGAGGAGATAATGCTAAGTGAAATAAGTCAAGCAGAGAAAGACAATTATCATATGATTTCTCTCATCTATGGAACATAAGAACTAGGAAGATCGGTAGGAGAAGAAAGGGATAAAGGAAGGGGGGGTAATCAGAAGGGGGAATGAAGCATGAGAGACTATGGACTATGAGAAACAAACTGAGGGCTTCAGAGGGGAGGGGGGTGGGGGAATGGGATAGGCTGGTGATGAGTAGTAAGGAGGGCACGTATTGCATGGTGCACTGGGTGTTATACACAACTAATGAATCATCGAACTTTACATCAAAAACCAGGGATGTACTGTATGGTGACTAACATAATATAATAAAAAATATTATTATAAAAAAAATAAGATTTATGTTTTTTAAGTAATCTCCACACCCAACATGGGGTTCAAATTCACAACCCCGAGATCAAGAATCAGATGCTCCACCAACTGAGCCAGTCAGGCACCCCACTGGCAGCATTTTTAATCAATGTATGATGTGATGCTCCAAAAGTCAAAGGTACTTGATTGCAGCACGGGGCGTGGAATGCAAAGACTGTGCCGTCAGAAAAGCCCAAGAACCCTAGATCCACTAAGCGGGTAGGAGCTTCCTAATAGGGGAACCTTCAACAGGGAGACAACAGGGAGGCCAGAATGCTAGAAAGTATACACTGATTCAGCTGCTTACTTTTCTTTGCAATCCTACTTTGCCACAGTTTACAATAAACTTCAGTACCTAGCAGAAAACTAGACCTAAAGTAGGATTTAGAAATCTAAGAGGATTCATAGAGGCAGAGTACTACTGCTAAAAGGAACAAAAACAAGCTCGTCACTTTAGCTTCCTCCCAAACAAAGCATGACCCCTCTGTCACCACCCAAAGGAAGGACTGCATGCCATCATTAAAATGAAACACACTTATAAAATCATAGATTTGTATCTTTGCCATTTATTTTTAAAATCTTATTCAAAATATTAAATAATACAATTTCAGATATGAAAAATTACTGCAATAAAACAGTTCAGGTGTATTTCCACTGTGCTCCCCCTCCTATCAGGACAGTAAATTGTCCACCTGAAAGAAATGGTGGATTGCCCTACTTCTTCCATCTTTACACAAAGCACATGCCCACTGGCTCACCCGGACTTTCTGAATAGGTGTTTAACATATATTAAGGGTTATGTTTTCTAAAAAGTTGCAGTGACATTTATAAGTCAACCATGGTTCAAATCACATATTTACATACTGATCAACTCTTTATTATATAAAGACAGGCTAAAATGAAATACGTAAATAATTTCCAGTTGCTGTGAAAAACCAAACAGAAGAAAATAAAACAAGTACAGGGGGAGAAAAAGTCAGTGTACACATATATCCTTTATGTATATAAACAACTTCATTCAGGTATAATTTTAATTTGAAAGGCCTAGATACAGTATTATTTAAGTGATAATGGCCCCTACGATTTATTCAAACTTACTATAAAGTAATAAACAAAATGAACAAATCTGATATAATTTTAAACTCTGCTCCTTACTTGAAAGCTTGGAGGAACCTGTGCTACAATCAATTGCTAACTAAAAGCAATTGTATGTGTATTTAACATTTTGCCACAATTTCTACCTCTAAATTTAATTCAGTAATTCAAGACAAAATATGGTATCTCTATAATATTTTATCTATGTCCACTGCAAACTGCAGAGTCTCTCTATTGCCAGAATTTCTAGAGACATTAATGTGTTGCCTAAAATTGTGGTCAGATTGAGCAATATCATTATCTTAAATTATGTTTAAATTATCCAAAAATAACCAAAGCCATTTTCCCGGAAGAAAAAATGTTACATATATGCCAAGCACTATTACACACATCCTTGTAGATTATAGTTTGGGAGCACAAAATATGTGCTTAAAAAATAGTACTTGGATGGCAGAAAGAGAATCTGAGCCAGCAGTACCAGATATGTTAGGATTTAGTTAAAGGCTGGGATCTTTTAAAACTAGTATTACTAATACTTCCAGAAGAAGTACAATAAAGAAATCTAAAACAAAACAGATAATGCTTAGCTCCACATTCTGGACACCTGATTAAATTCACCTCTAAAAGTGTAGATAAAAAATTATATACTCCTTGTTTGTGACATTTCATTTCCAAAGCACCAAGGCAAAATAAAGAGAGACCCATCTCTCATTTAAGTACCAACTGCCTATGGCAAACATCTGCACAATATTATATAAAAAAGTCAAGCAAATAAAATTACATAATAAGCAAACTCAAATCACAGTGCTTTAAAAAATATAATCATTGGTAATCTTCAGAGAAGGCATTGCCTCATTAACATTCTGGTCTAGACGGTGATATTCCACTGTTTTGGAACAAAGACCATCACGCCATTTCCTGCTTTGAACCAGAAGGAAAATCTGGAAAAAAAAAAAATAAATCAGATATGCAAAAAAGAAAGTAGAGCATATGCTAAAAGTATAACAAGTGCACTATCTCTCTCCTAGGTTGCCAAATTTAAAAAGTAAAAAAACAACAACAAAGGGGCTTTATTTTCCATCTTGTAAACAAAGTTAAACAGTGCTGCTCAAATCTTAATGTACAGAGTACTGGCTGAAGACTGATTCTGGGTTCTATCTGCAGAGATGCATTAACAGATCACAGTGGAGCCCAGGAGCCTGCCTATTTAACAAGTCCCTTAGGTATTTAGAACAGAGATGGCCCAACATTTCAACACAGGGATAGAATATCACTGGCATTCAAAATAAATATGTAATAATTTTACAACCAGGGGCAAAAAAGTTATTAAAATACTATTAAGTTCAGTGCTTAATTAAAAGTATTAAATTAACAATCTTTCTCCATAAATATTCCCACTGAAGTAGCAATGCTACCTTAAGACATAATACCTGTTTTTCAAAAACCACTAGGCTTTAGCTTTGCTCATTAAAAAACAATCTGACTTCTTTTTTTAGAAGCACACAAGGTAAAGCCTTTTGTCTGTAATTTGTTAAAATATACCACAGGTTTATAAACTGATCAGACATCTTGATATTTTACCATCAATTTAAACTTGATTAAAAAAGAAAAAATTCTGAATCATCAAAAATATTAGTAAGAAATATGACTGAGATAATAAAGGGTAATCAAAGGGTCTGAAAACCCCAAACATACCTTCCTTTTGTTGTGATATGTAATGTAAACAACAGCAATACAAAAAGCAAAAATAATAAGATGAAAAAAGAAATGGCTATCTTCCTCTTCAATATTTGAGGATGGTGTCTTAAAAGATCTCACTGACTGTTCAATTTCCATATAGTTCCTGTTTTCTTCCAGGGCCTCACTGGACTCATCATCCCTGGGGCTGGTGGTCCAGTCATAGTCCGGTTCTCCATAGTCTCCATTGTCCAGAGTGTCTTTGGCAGTGGACGGAGAACTATTGAGCGTGAGAAGATCCTCCTCCTCTATGCTGGGATCTTCATTGTTATCTGTTTCCTCTTGAGACAGAGAAGTAGTAGGTGAGGGATGAGGGGCTACAGATGCCCCTCCACCTTTCTCTGTACTAGCTGTGGATTGG
Organism: Ursus maritimus; assembly: GCF_017311325.1. Lineage (NCBI taxonomy): Eukaryota > Metazoa > Chordata > Mammalia > Carnivora > Ursidae > Ursus > Ursus maritimus. The sequence continues at coordinate 58,975,168 of NW_024426663.1, read as the reverse complement.
AGAGTGGTGCTGGTTTGGAAGACAGAAAGTTTGGTTTGGTTTTCATGTGTTAAAGCACTCATATTTGGAGCAGAAACATCTGGCTGGAGTACAGTGTGGCTCGGCAAATCAGTTTGTGGTAGAGCTAAAACAGTGAATAAAGAGCATTAAACTGAAATCTCCAACTTTATCTCCGCCAAGCTAGAAGCATATTTACCTAAATTTTTCACTAAGCATTTCTTTTTGCCAAATTTCTCTTTCCCTTGAGAATTTGTTAGTAAGTCTCAATAGCCAGCAATCAGTTACATTTCTTCTTATACATTCACCAGGTAATAACTCTTTAGCCAGAAAGTAACAAGTTAAGCACCATAAAAGACCGACTACATTACACAGCCTGTCATCAAAAGAAAAAGGAAAGAATGGAGAGGGGTAACTTTAGGTCACAATGGTGAAATTCACACAAAGCTCTTATCCATCCACTCTGTTTTCATTTCACAAAGGGGCTGGACTTCAAAAACCTTTGTCCAGACTGCACCCCATCTCCAGAACAGAAAGACTGGTGGCTGATCCTAGCTCAAGTAGATCACAAACTAGATACAGAATGTGAACCTAACGGGTACCTGGATGGCTCAATCAATTAGGCGTCTGCCTTCAGTTGAGGTCACGATCCCTGGGTCCTGGGGTAGAGCTCTGCGTCTGTTTCTCCCTCTTCCTCTGCCACTTGCCCTGCTTGTGCTTTCTCTCTCTCTCTCTCAAATAAATAAATAAAATCTTTTAAAAAATGTGAACCTAAATGTTTTCAATACAACAAATTTAAGAGAAGCTATAAGCAAGCTGTAGTCAGCATTTCTAAGTGATACTAGAACTGAAAGACCTCCTCTCCCAATTCTTTCTTTCTTCTTTCTTTCTTTCTTTCTTTCTTTCTTTCTTTCTTTCTTTCTTTCTTT
>NW_024426663.1:58899779-58974232 GCF_017311325.1 Ursus maritimus | reverse complement strand
AAATATGTAATAATTTTACAACCAGGGGCAAAAAAGTTATTAAAATACTATTAAGTTCAGTGCTTAATTAAAAGTATTAAATTAACAATCTTTCTCCATAAATATTCCCACTGAAGTAGCAATGCTACCTTAAGACATAATACCTGTTTTTCAAAAACCACTAGGCTTTAGCTTTGCTCATTAAAAAACAATCTGACTTCTTTTTTTAGAAGCACACAAGGTAAAGCCTTTTGTCTGTAATTTGTTAAAATATACCACAGGTTTATAAACTGATCAGACATCTTGATATTTTACCATCAATTTAAACTTGATTAAAAAAGAAAAAATTCTGAATCATCAAAAATATTAGTAAGAAATATGACTGAGATAATAAAGGGTAATCAAAGGGTCTGAAAACCCCAAACATACCTTCCTTTTGTTGTGATATGTAATGTAAACAACAGCAATACAAAAAGCAAAAATAATAAGATGAAAAAAGAAATGGCTATCTTCCTCTTCAATATTTGAGGATGGTGTCTTAAAAGATCTCACTGACTGTTCAATTTCCATATAGTTCCTGTTTTCTTCCAGGGCCTCACTGGACTCATCATCCCTGGGGCTGGTGGTCCAGTCATAGTCCGGTTCTCCATAGTCTCCATTGTCCAGAGTGTCTTTGGCAGTGGACGGAGAACTATTGAGCGTGAGAAGATCCTCCTCCTCTATGCTGGGATCTTCATTGTTATCTGTTTCCTCTTGAGACAGAGAAGTAGTAGGTGAGGGATGAGGGGCTACAGATGCCCCTCCACCTTTCTCTGTACTAGCTGTGGATTGGAGAGTGGTGCTGGTTTGGAAGACAGAAAGTTTGGTTTGGTTTTCATGTGTTAAAGCACTCATATTTGGAGCAGAAACATCTGGCTGGAGTACAGTGTGGCTCGGCAAATCAGTTTGTGGTAGAGCTAAAACAGTGAATAAAGAGCATTAAACTGAAATCTCCAACTTTATCTCCGCCAAGCTAGAAGCATATTTACCTAAATTTTTCACTAAGCATTTCTTTTTGCCAAATTTCTCTTTCCCTTGAGAATTTGTTAGTAAGTCTCAATAGCCAGCAATCAGTTACATTTCTTCTTATACATTCACCAGGTAATAACTCTTTAGCCAGAAAGTAACAAGTTAAGCACCATAAAAGACCGACTACATTACACAGCCTGTCATCAAAAGAAAAAGGAAAGAATGGAGAGGGGTAACTTTAGGTCACAATGGGTGAAATTCACACAAAGCTCTTATCCATCCACTCTGTTTTCATTTCACAAAGGGGCTGGACTTCAAAAACCTTTGTCCAGACTGCACCCCATCTCCAGAACAGAAAGACTGGTGGCTGATCCTAGCTCAAGTAGATCACAAACTAGATACAGAATGTGAACCTAACGGGTACCTGGATGGCTCAATCAATTAGGCGTCTGCCTTCAGTTGAGGTCACGATCCCTGGGTCCTGGGGTAGAGCTCTGCGTCTGTTTCTCCCTCTTCCTCTGCCACTTGCCCTGCTTGTGCTTTCTCTCTCTCTCTCTCAAATAAATAAATAAAATCTTTTAAAAAATGTGAACCTAAATGTTTTCAATACAACAAATTTAAGAGAAGCTATAAGCAAGCTGTAGTCAGCATTTCTAAGTGATACTAGAACTGAAAGACCTCCTCTCCCAATTCTTTCTTTCTTCTTTCTTTCTTTCTTTCTTTCTTTCTTTCTTTCTTTCTTTCTTTCTCTTTCCTTTTTTTTTTAAAGCTATTCTTAGGGAGAAGAAAGCAGAAACTCCTAAAGGGGAAGAAATGGAAATTGGGTTGGAAACTTGACAACTAAGTGTGAACTAGACTATTTTAAAGATTGAGAAAGGCAATCCAGTAAGAGAATGACACCAAATACATACAAGCTTTTACTTCACTATGCTCCTACCCACTCAGTGTGGTTTACTAAAGTAGTTTAAATTATTTACAGAAGTAACTCTATACACCAAAAGTTCAGAAGAATCTCTGCTGAAATTTAACAGGGTTTCTAATATACGATCTAATGTAGTATCTATTGAAAAGCTTCAAAAATATCCATTTTACTTGCAAAAAAAAAAGGAATTGTCTGGGGCGCTTGGGTGGTGTAGCTGATTAAGCGTCTGACACTTGGTTTTAGCTCAAGTCCTGATCTCAGGATTGTGAGATTCAGCCCTGTGTGGGGCTCCACACTCAGCACAGAGTCTGCTGAAGACTCTCTCTCCCTCTCCCTCTGCCCCTCCCCAATGTGCACGTGCTTTCTCTCTCTAAAACTATATAAACCTTTTTTTAAAAAAGAGGAACTGGGGGAATCTGGGTGGCTCAGTCCTTAAGTGTCTGCCTCCGGCTCAGGTCATGGTCCCAGCGAGCTGGGATCAAGTCCCGCATCCGGCTCCCTGCTTAGCGGGAAGCCTGCTTCTTCCTCTCCCACTCCCCCTGCTTGTGTTCCCTCTCTCGCTGGCTGTCTCTATCTCTGTCGAATAAATAAATAAAATCTTAAAAAAAAAAAAAAAGAGGGGGAACACAAGCAGGGGGAGTGGGAGAGGAAGAAGCAGGCTCCCAGTGGAGGAGCCTGATGTGGGGCTCGATCCCAGAATGCCGGGATCACACCCTGAGCCGAAGGCAGACACTTAACGACTGCGCTACCCAGGCGCCCCTAGTGTTCCCTCTCTCACTGCCTCTCTCTCTGTCAAATAAATAAATAAAATCTTTAAAAAACAAAAAATAAAGAAATAAGAGGAACTGTACATGAGATCTAAAAATACAAAGATACTATTTTAAAGTCTATCAAATTAAAGTAAAATATTTTATAGGGGTAAGATTAAACCAAATCATTCCCTGGCTTCACAAACATGTGCATGCATGTAAATTAACAACCTAACAGACCACTCTTTGTTCAAACATGTAATACTTGAATACATGAATACACTCTGGTTTGTGTATCATAGTTGACACCTATTTTGTATAGAAAAAATAGGTAGTTTCAGTTGGACTGAATGGAATCTCTTAGAAAAAATAATTTAATCAGGCTCCTCCGCTATGAGCCTGCTTCTTCCTCTCCCACTCCCCCTGCTTGTGTTCCCTCTCTCGCTGGCTGTCTCTATCTCTGTCAAATAAATAAAATCTTAAAAAAAAAAAAAAAAGAAAAAAGAATTTAGTAAGTTGGTAAAAAAAAAAAATTAGTAAATTAGTAAAGTCTTACAGTCTTTTCAACAGTTGGTTCCTTGAAACTTTCCACTGGAAGAAAAGAAAGAAACAGGGCCTATAATTGAGTACAGTATTCAGCAAACTATTAACAGGAATTTCTTAAAAGAATTTTTATATTTGCATTTACAAATTACTATTTCTCTAGTATATTTAACTTTCCTGCCAAAGTTAGGGAAGATATGATTTAAAATATAATTTTAAAACTGGGAGCCAACTAACCAACCTTGATTTTTTTAAAAAATTGTTTTTCTATACTTGACTTTTGGAATAATCACGTATAGCACACACTTAGGCAGCACATATACTAAAATAGAACAATCATGTATCTTTAAAGGACACAAGCTGATAGGAGTGTGAATGACTGTAATTATCCCCACCTCCCACCCCTCTCCAAGTCCAGAAACCCATCCATCTGGAATTCAGTCAGATATCAGAAAATCCCTTCTTTTATCCTTTACTTTTTTGTTATAACTGAAAACTAGCTCTCCCTTAAAGATTCACTTTCCCTGAAGCCCTTTTAATTAATATTTGTTTTTAGACCCACATCCTTGCACCACTGGGTTTGTAAGAGGGGAAACTATTCTGGGGTGGAGGGTGGGACAGAGGGGCCCTTCCAGGCCATTCTCCCAGTCCCTTCCCTAAATGCACGAGCCTTGATTCTCCTATCATCAGCTATCACCCACTAACCTTTGTCCACCAACTCCCAGTCACTGTTCCTATTCTCAATAATTTTAGCTCCTGGCTCTAGAGTTCATTCTACCCAAGTGCTCCTATCTTGAGCTCTCTTCTGATGAGCCAGACCTCCCCTTTACCTTAACCTGTCAAATCATGGTCACTATCATCACAACTCTTCCATAATCTCAGTTGCATGCATCCTAATTGCTGACATGACCACCTATCCTAATTCATTCCCTGGCATTCTGAATCCAACAGGACCTACAATTCTCTGATCCTACCATCTTTTCAGTCCCTCATGACCACTATCGCATCCTTGCCCAACACCCTTGTCCTTTCCTTTACCCAGATTCAATTTTGTAGTCAGCCATGAACCTTCCCTTACGTACACCTCCAATCCCCTTCCCCCTTGCTGACTCTATCCCATTCACTTGGCAAGGCTACATCCCAAGTTAAACTCTATTACTCCCCATCAGCACCAAGCAGCTGAACATGGCTGGAAATACACAACCATGTCACCGGTTTTATTTCATTTTATTTTTTTTTTTAAAGATTTTATTTATTTATGTGACAGAGAGACAGCCAGCGAGAGAGGGAACACAGCAGGGGGAGTGGGAGAGGAAGAAGCAGGCTCCCAGCGGAGGAGCCTGATGTGGGACTCGATCCCGGATCGCCAGGATCACGCCCTGAGCCGAAGGCAGACGCTTTAACGACTGCGCTACCCAGGCGCCCCGGTTTTATTTCATTTTAAATTCAATGCCAAAAATTCAGGTGTACAAGTAATGTTGTTGGCAATTATACTGTATTTTTCTAGTCCATTTACCCTCCTACTCCCTTAGGAGGCCATTCATATGCTCCTTTGTTCTCAAACTACCTAACACCTTCTCTGTTGTCCTTATTTTCAATGGATGGCATCACTTCCTAACTTTTCTGAGAAAAAAGCCATGAGAACTTACATGAACCACCAGAACTCCAGACTCATAAATCCAACTGCTACTTGACATCTCCTCTTGGATATCTGACATTCGAATTAACACATTCAAAATGAATTCTTACTTAGGCTTCCAGGAAGATGGGAGTAGACAAACTTTCCCTATTCCTCCACTGAAAACTACTAACCCAATATATTATATATAAAATAACATAAGACTCTGAAAGGTGGAGAGAATAAGGCAGAATGGTTAGAGACCTCAAGACCTGAAGAACAAGCTAGTGGTGACTTCCCTGGATTTTCTTTTTTACCTCATGTATTCTAGACTTGTAGCTGAAGAAGCCAACAACATGGAAACATTAAGGAGTATGTACAAAAACATGTCCTCCCCTGTCCCACTGCAAAAAAAAAAAAAAAAAAAAAAAAAAAAAAAAGCCTGTTCTCTCTAACCAAAAAATTAGGAGAGAGGCAGCCTACCAAGAAAGAAAACTATTTTAGACAATGAATCCTCTACTCCAGGCAAACACTTAAACACACACACACAAACACAAACTGTGGCTCCGTTCATACCCACACCAGCAAAGGCCAAGTAGAGAGCCCAGACTTCTACCCTCAGCAGGCTATAACAAGATGTCTCTTCCCCTCCAGTGTAATGGTGTCAGAAGAGGCCTAGTAGAGAGTCAAGACTTTAATCATCACCCAGTAGTAACAAGGCCACTCCCACCACTATGTAAGTGCAGACCATGACGGGAGACAGAACTTCCACCCTAGTCCAGAAGTAACAAGGAGACTATCACCCTAGATTTCTACATCTACCTGACAGTACTGTGAGGCAACCCCCTCTTCCCCTGCCAGAGCAATGTCATAAAAAGCCAACTAAAAGAGAAAGTTAAGACCAGAGTCTTTTTTTTAATTAATTAATTAATTAATTAAGAGAGAAAGAGAGGAGAAAGCATAAGCTGAGGGAGAGAGAGGGAGAAGCAGGCTCCCAGCCGAGCAGGAAGCCAGAAGCGGAACTCGATCCCAGGATCCTGGGATCATGACCTGAGCCGAAGGCAGACATTTAACAGACTGAGCCACCCAGGCACCCCAAGACCAGAGTCTTATCTGAGAAACAAACTGAGGGCTTCAGAGGGGAAGCAGGTGGGGGAATTGGATAGGCTGGTGATGGGTAGTAAGGAGGGCACGTATGGCATGGTGCACTGGGTGTTATACGCAACTAATGAATCATGGAACTTTACATCAAAAACCAGGGACGTACTGTATGGTGACTAACATAATATAGTAAAAAAATATTATTATTAAAAAAAAAAAAAACACCAGAGTCTTAAACATACAAACTACCACAACTCACCCAGTATGAAATACATGATGTGAATAGCCCTGTACTATTAATGGAATTGAATCTTTAATTTTAAAACTCCCAAAAAATTAATCTCCAGTCCCAGACGGTTTCATGGAGAATTGAATGTTTAAAGAAGACCTATCACCAATTCTACAGAATCTCTTCCAGAGAACATGAGGGAACACTGTTCAATTCATTTTATGAAGCTAGTATTATTATCCCGATACCAAAAGCAAAACCATTACAGAAAAAGAAAACTACAGACTAGTATTTTTCGTGAACATAGCCACAAAAATCCTTAACAAAATATTAGCAAATAAATGAACGAAGGTTATTCCAGGGACGCAAAACTGATTCAGTATTCAAAAATCAATCAATGCGATCCACCATATTAACAAACTAAATGAACTTTGACTTAAGTCTCACACCTTATACAAAAATTAACTAAAATGGGGGCTCCTGGGTGGCTCAGTCGGTTAAACAGCTGCATTCAGCTCGGGTCATGATCCCGGGGTCCTGGGATCGAGCCCCACATTGGGCTCCTTGCTCAGCAGGGAGCCTGCTTCTCCCTCTTGCCCCTGCCGCTTCCCCTGCTTGTACTCTCTCTCTCTCTCTCTGACAAATAAATAAATAAAATCTTTTAAAAAAAAAATTAACTAAAATGGATCACAGGGGCACCTGGCTGGCTCAGTCAGAGGAGCATACAACTCCTGATCTTGGGGTCATGAGTTCAAGCCCCAAGTTGGGTGTAGAGATTACTTTAAAAATAATAATAAATAAATAAATACAATAAAAATAAAAATAAAAATAAAAATAAAAATGGATGACAAATTTATTATTTTTTAAAGATTTTATTTATTCATTTGAGAGAGAGAGAGAGTGAGCACAAGCAGGGGGAGAGAGAGGAAGAGGGAGAAGCAGACCCCCCCACCCCACCCCGAGCCAAGAGCACAACGTGGGACTGGACCCCAGGACACGGAGATCATGACCTGAGCCAAAGGCAGATGCTCAACAGTCTGAGCCACCTAGGCACCCTTGGATCACAAATTTAAATGTAAACTGTAGGGACACCTGGGTGGCTCAGTTGGTCAAGCATTCAACTCTTGGTTTCAACTCAGGTCATGCTCTCAGGGTCACGAGATCAAGTCCACCTCCTGCTCCGCACTCAGCATGATTCTGCTTGGAATTTGGCAGGGGAGATACCATGATCACGAACGTGGTTTTCCCAGCGCGAGGCTTATCCACTGCACTTATTCATTGTGCTAACCCCTGCAATTTCCCCAAATGTGGGAAACTCAACTGCATAATTTGTGGTAGTGGGGGACGGCATTCGTGCTTTCCCATGGTTTAAAATTTAAAAAAAAAGAAAAAAAAGGAATTATCTCCCTTTTCCTCTCCCTCCCCCTGCTCTGGAGCAAACACATGCGCTTGCTCTCTCGAATAAATAAATAAATCTTCTAAAAAATAAAAATAAATGTAAAATATAAAATTATAAAGCTTTTAGAAAAAGACAAAGGGGAAAAAGTCTTTAGAATCTAGGACTAGGCACAAATTTGTAGACCTGACACCAAAAACACAGTACATAAAAGGAAAAAAAATCCATAAATTTGATTCTATCAAAATGAAAAACTTTCGCTCCATGAAGACTTTCCTGTGAGGATGAAAAGATAAGCTACACAAAAAAAGAAATATTTGTGAGTCCCAACCCAAAAAGACTAGTATCCAGAATACATAAAAAAATCTGAAAACTCAAAAATGAAAAAGCAAACCATCCAATTAGAACACAGGCAACAGACAAAGAGGCACATTTCAGCAAACAGAATATACAGATGGCAAATAAGCACAGGAAAAGATATTAGCCACTAGGGAAATGCAAATTAAAACCACAATAAAGGTATCACTGCACACCTATCAGAATGACTAAAATAAAAAGTAATGACAACACCAAATACTGGCAAAGATGCAAAGAAGCTAGATCACTTAACTGTTGCTGGTGGTAACATAAAATAGAACGACTATGCCAGAAAACAGTTTGGCAGTTCCTTAAGAAACTAAATATGGAACTACCATACGACCTAGCTATTGCACTCCTGGGCATTTATCCCAAAGAAATGAAAACTTACAATCACACAAAAAAATCTGTACATGAATGTTTACAGCAGCTTTAATCATAAAAGCCAAAAATTGGAAGCAACCCAGATGTCCTTCAAAGGATGAATGGTTAAACAAAGTGCAGTGTGTCTATATAATAACAGAATATTACTCAGCAATAAAAAAGAACAGACTATTAACACATGGAACAATTTGATGAATCTCCACAGAATTATGCTAGGTTAAAAAAAAAAAAAAGCCAATTCCAAAAAGTTATATACCATATGATTCCATCTATATCACATTCTTCAAATGATAAAATTAAATAAATAAATAACAGATTAGTGGTTGCCAGGATTTCAGGAGGGAGTGGGGACAGGAAGGGAGAGTGACTATAAAAAAGCAACACGAGGGTGATGGAAATCCTCTTTATCTTGACTGTATCCATGTCAATACTCTGGTTGTAATATGGTAGTACAGTTTCTTAAGATGTTACCGCTGGGGAAACTGGGAAACCAGGGTCTGTATTACTTCTTAGAACTGCAAATGAATCTACAATTATTTCAAAATAAAAAGTTTAAAGAAATATATTTTTACTTCCCACTCCAAAAACAGTAAGGCCTTCTAAATGATCTGCCTGCTTCTACTTGAACTCCTACTGTCCGCTCTCGACACAGCAGCCAGAGTCATCCTGTAAAAACTGAAGTTCAATGATGTTACTCCTCTGTTTAAAACCCTCTGGGAACTCTCCATTTCTCTCAAAAGTGAAACTGAAAGTCTTTGTAATAGCCTACAAGATCCCACATGATCTGGCACCCATTACCTCAACCTCATCTCTTACTAAACTCCCAAACTACTCTATCCCTGTTGCCTACTTAACAGAGAGCACTAAATGTTTACTGAATATGCTCTTGACCCAGTTCTCACCATAAACCCTACACCACTTCCCAGTAGCATCTTTGCACCACACCCTCTGAAAAGCCTTTCCCATAGTTTTCAGCCAGGCAAAACCCCACTCATTCTTCTAAGGGTATCTCCAATGTCACCCCCTTTGTTGTTATAATTCCAATACCTAGCACCAAGTAAGAGCAAAATTACTAAGTATTGTTCAAGGAGTAAAAAACTTGGATCTCCTGGGCCTCCACTCCTTCAAATCAGAGAATGTGATCTAGTCAGAAATGAAGAGTATTCAGAATAAAGGGATCTGACTTTATGGATTTAATTGTTGAGCTTCTACAATCATATGTATTACTTTAGACTTCTAAATGTTCCTTTTTTACCCTTTTCTATTTGATATTACCACTCTAGTTAAAACAACATTTTAAAAATAACTTTCTACATTTTATTCTCTTCTACTGGTCCCTTTTTAAAGCTGTCTTAAAATAACCTACATTGATACTTCTTTTTTTTTTTTTAAAGATGTTTTTTATTTATTTGACAGAGATAGAGACAGCCAGCGAGAGAGGGAACACAAGCAGGGGGAGTGGGAGAGGAAGAAGCAGGCTCATAGCAGAGGAGACTGATGTGGGGCTCGATCCCATAATGCCGGGATCACGCCCTGAGCCGAAGGCAGACACTTAACCGCTGTGCCACCCAGGCGCCCCCTACATCGATACTTCTTAAACAAGAACGCAGAGGACCCTGAGAATTCATTCACACTGGACTGGGAAACATTGCCTCAAAAACTAAACGCATTACACATTAAATTTAGGTCATCATTTGGGAGCAATTTGATGACAAACATATAAAGTAGGCACTTTTGAAATGACATGGCAAGACTTAATCATAAGGTGATCATCCAGTAATCCAAAATAAGGCTTATATTAATTTTTTATGCTTTGTCAAAATAAAAATATAGAACTATAAAATCCTTACAGCTTGCAGTACCCAAGTACTGTAATTTTAAAAAACCTAATATGGGGGGCACCTGGGTGGCTCTGGGTGGCCCAGTCGTTAAGCGTCTGCCTTCGGCTCAGGTCATGATCCTAACGTTCTGGGATTGAGCCCCGCATCGGGCTCCCTGATCAGCAGGAAGCCTGCTTCTCCTTCTCCCACTCTACCCCTGCTTGTGTTCCCTCTCTCGCTGCCTCTCTCTCTGTCAAATAAATGAATAAAATCTTTTTTAAAAATTTTTTTAAAAAACCTAATATGGAACAAGTTTAAATAAATCTAACGTAACTTTCTAACTTTCTATGCTTACTTCAAGTTTGGAATTCAACACATCCTAACTAGACTGTTATTTTTTTATTAGAAGAGTAATTACTTTGGGGCACCTGGGTGGCTCAGTTAGGCATCGCCTTTGGCTGGGGTCATGATCCCAGGCTCCTGGGATGGAGCCCCACTCGGCCTCCCTGCTCAGCAGAGTCTGCTTCTCCCTCTCCCTCCGTTCCTCCCCCTACTCATACTCTCTCTCTCAAAATAAATCTAAAAATCTTTAAAATAAAAAAATACAATAAATAAAAGAGTAATTACTTTGAAATCACTCTACCATAAGGTATGCTTACAAAAAACACTTCTCTTACCCAAAGTTTTACAAATGCCACGCTGTACTGTAATGTAGGTGCTTCCCTTTTAAGAGCATATATGTTAGTTTACATTTAGATTATTTTTAGTAGAGAATAATAAGAATTTTAAATTGGCAGAAAGACTCAGTAAAAAAAAGATTATCTAAAATGTCCCAGTTTAGTTGGAGCAATATTTATGGCACTCTAATAAATAAAGAGACAAGAAGACACCTTAATACTCCACACTCTCCCCCCACCCACGCCTGCCCCTCCCTACAAAATTTTCAACCAGGGGAAAAGCTGTTTGTGAACTACAGTTACCAGCTATATATTCCTCAAACTGTATGTCTTAAGCATTCCAGTAAGAAATATAAATGCTTAAATGTCAGGTTTTTTCTTAAATGATTAAGTAACCAAAACAATCATGCTACATAAGTACTTTAGGAACAGGAATATCTGTATCAACCAGAGAAATCTTTGTTATATTTTACTCATGATGAAAGGGCCTTAGGAAAATGAACCTCAGTCCTTCCCCAAAGACTTACAAATGCTTCTGGGACAGTGGCTGCCCTACCCTCAGTGCTGCTGAGGAAACCTAAGGAAGTAACCACAGCACCATAGTAAGCGAATGTATGGCCAGACAGTCCCTGTTGGCAAATAAGAAAACACTATCCCATTCACACTGTTTTTCCTCTGAAAATTCAAAAAAGATTTAAGGAGAAAAGCAGGACTGTGTCTTGGCCTAAAGAAAAAAGGAAATACTAAACAAAATACTGCTTAATCATTACAAATTCTTATTAATGGATTTGTTCCCCCTAAGTCTCGGGCCCTAGGTTACACATTTATTTCCTGATAAAGCCTTCAATATCCTCATTCACAATGTAACATTTCTACAAAAAGAAATACTTAATCATGCAGCGTTATTTACAAGAGCCAAGATATAGAAACAACCTAATGCCCATGGATGGATAACAGATAAAGATGTGGTGTGTATATACCATGGAATAATACTCAGCCATACACACACATAAAAATGAAATACGGCATTTGTGACAATATGGATGGACCTTGAGGCATTATGCTAACTGAAATAAGTCAGACAGAGAAAGACAAATACCATATGATTTCACTCGTATGTGGAACAAAAAAATCAAAACAAAACAAACAAGCAAACAAGCCAAACTCATAGAGAAGAGAATATGGTTGCCAGAGAAGGGGGAGTTAGAGGATGGTGAAACGGCAGAAGAGCACCAAAAGGTACAAACTTCCAATTACAAATTTTAAGTCACAAGAATGTAATATACAGCATGGTGACTATAGTTCATAATACAGTAATGCATATTTCAAAGTTGCTAAGAGAGTAAATCTTAAAAGCTCTCATTACAAGAAAAAAAAATTCGGTAACTCTGTATGATGATGAGTGGTAACTACACTTACTGTGGTGATGAGTTCCCAGTGTACACAAATATCAAAGCAGTATATTGTACACCTGAATCTAACATATTATATGCCAATCACACCTCCATAAATAATAAAAAGAATTTTAATATAAATTTTTAAATATTTTAAAGGAACTAATCAAATTCTACGACTCTATTAAAATGAAGCAGTTTTGTCCAGTTAACCCAGGACACAAGAAACCATGTTTACAAATATCTCCCTTGTCGCCTTCCTCCTCTCCTCCTCCCAAGCCCCTCAGGAGCTCAATGCCTCAGTATTCTGGCTCTTTCCCAAACACCAGAACCTCCCAGATCTCAGAGATGCACCAATACCCTAAGACAGCTTTTTCCCCTTCACTTTTGCTCTCCAAAATATTCCATCAGCTCAGTATGGTCAGTGCCCCTGCCCACCCTGGTCTTTACCACTTATCTCACCGGTTCCGGAAAGCGCCCACACTCCCTTGGCCCTGCTAGACCCCATGGGGTGCCTCCCCCCACCTTGGGACCCTCTTAGACACCACACCTCCAACCGCGGCCATCTCCTCTGCATCAGTTCCCTGTCTCCTCACAACTGCCCTCTCCAAGCAATTTCGGAGAACATACCACCGCCATTCCCTGTGGCAACTCATTCTTCAAGACTCTCTAGACAACACCGCCACTCCTCCCTCCACGCCCATCTACATACTCTGCTCCCTGCTCCCTGGATCCCCGCACCTCTCATCCCCACCTCTCGCGCTTCGCAGAGACCCCACCTCCTTAGACTCCCTCAGACAGCCTACTCTCCATCCTCGCCCCTAGAGACCGTGCCCTGGCTACACACAGCCATCTGCTCCGGACACTCCGAAGCGTCCTTTCCCCGGCCGGGCCTGTCTCCCCGCCCGTACCCCGCTCTCCGCGTCTTCCCGCGCCCGCCCTGCCGCCGCGCCCCCTTTACCACTGGACATGATGGCGGACGCAAGCAGGAGCGCCAATACTCCGGACACCTGAAGGCCAGGCGAGGGCCGCAGTTTCGCGTGCACGGTTCCCCTCATCCTCCTCACGGCAGCAGCGGCCATAACGGACTCCGCCAGGAGCCTGCGCTGTTGCTAGGCTCTACGTCATGACATCAGACACTACGTAAGGCACCACGGCCTGAGGCATCTACGTCCCAACGTGATGACGTCGCAGCCTAGACGGGAGCTCAGGAAACCCAGAAAAGGAGGGAGGGTATGGAGCTGCGGCAGAGGGCAGGCTCCACCCAAGCCCCTTGAGCGATGAGGTTGTAAAGTCTTAGATTCTAGAGAGGGTCAGAGAGAGCCCCTCCCTGCCTACCATGTAATAGGATACTATACAGTTCATGAAAGTATTTTAAAACATTGGGGTGTTTTTATAGACTTTATTTTTCAGTAATCTTTGTACCCAAAATGGGGCTTGAACTTATAACCCTGAGATCAAGAGTGGCATGCTTTATGGACTGAGCCAGCCAGGCGCCCCTAAAACATTTTAAAAGAAAGGGGTGCCTGGAAGGCTCAGTGGATTAAGCAGCCAACTCGTTTTTTAATTTAAATCAATTAATTAACATACAGTGTATTAGTCTCAGAGGTAGAGTTCAGTGATTCATCAATTATATGTAACACAGGGTGCTCATCATATCACGTTCCCTCTTTAATGTCCATCCCCCAGTTACCCCATCCCTCCACCCTCTCCCCTCCAGCACCCCTCAGTTTGTTTCCTATGATTAAGAGTCTTTTATGGTTCGTCTCCCTCTCTGATTTCATTTTATTTTTCCCTCCCTTCCCCTATGCTCCTGTTTCTTAAATTCCACATATGAGTGAGATCATATAATTGTCCTTCTCTGGTTGACCTAATTTAAGCGGCCAACTCTTGATTTGGGCTCAGATCATGATCTCAAGGTGGTGAGATCCAGCCCCGCCTCCCCCTCCATGCTCAGGGGGGACTCTGCTTGGGATTCTCTCTCCCTCTGTGCCTCCTCCTGCTTTTTCTCTCTTAAATAAATTAATAAAATCTTTAATTAAAAAAATTGTTAAAAGGAAGATCTGACTGTATAATAGACTGATCCCAAAAGGTAAGTAGCTGTCCTCCCTCTCCCAAATGCAAATAAAACACAACTGTTCACAGGGGCCATATCTAGGCGGTGGAACTATAGGTAAATGTTTTACTTTTTATCTTTCTCCTAATCACTTATTACTTCAACAAATATTTAGCACCTTTTCATATTTCAGTATACAGCAGTTAACAAAACGAGCCACGTACCTTTGTGGAGTTTATTTTGTGAGAAAGACATAGTGTAAAATATACACTATACAATGGTAAGGGTGTAATGGAGAAAAAGCAGGAAAGCGGGCTAGGAAGTAGGGTGCAAACAGCCTCCACAATAAGCTTCTGTTACTTTTTAAATTTTGTAACTTAAAACCCCCAGTATATGAAAATGCAGATTTAGAGTTCCCTTACGGCCTTGACACATGCTTTGGTCTGTGTGTTCTGCGAATGTTTCTTAACTAAATGTCTGTAGGCTTGAAATCGTAGAAGCTCCACTTGATTGATTTGCAGGAAAATCATCGTGGCATGAAGCACATTTGCTGCACCCATAGCTTCACCACTCTGATCGCTGTGATTCCCACAGAAGAATCCTCTGGAGACGCAACTGAGCTGCCTAAGGAGAGAAGGGCCCCTGTTCTCTTGAACCTGGTTTCCCTGAACATTTATCTGGCCCCAGTGACAGCTCAGAAACACACAAACTCTTGTGTTGTTAAGAAAACTAAGAGGTCATTCATGTTCGTTTCCCTAAGCCCACCACAAGCCTAGACAGACTGAATGGTGCCCTTATTACAAACCGTCCACGGTAGCCAGGATACAAAGTCTTCCCAAATGCCCTTGGAGCTTTCCCTTCTCTGAGTACACAAACCACACTCCGTTTAATGAATAAGCCTCTCGATTCCAGCTTCTGGCTTATTGCGAAATTCAGACATAGCCCTTTTCTGTAGTAAACACACCTTCAGTCTTCTCTTCTTTCCACTTTCTTCCTTTTGTCCCCACGCCAGAATGTTTAGGTTCTCTAACTGGTGAGATAGCATGAACTTAAGGAATTTTGCACAATATTCTGACATGATGTATACAACAGGCAGATACTTAATATGTAAGTGGGGAGGGAAATATATCCTCAATATTCAGAGGGCCCTTTGTACATTTCAAAATACCAGTACTGTATCTGGCATCTGACTGGATGTACCCAACAACCATTATGTGCCAAAATCTCTGGACCTATGTCACTTTGTCACAATGTAATGTCTGGGTCCCGAGGGCTTGTGTCCTGAGAAAAAGCCAGATGGATGCTGTACTGTCTGTCTTCTTTAGCCTGGGAAGTCAGTCTCTTAAACTACAGTTGACTCTTGAACAGCAATTCAGAAGTTCACTGTCAAACAGATACCTGTTCATGAGATACCCTCATGAACCCGATGAAGACAGTATGATAAATACTGAGGCCAGCAAGTTTTGGGTGACACAAAATGCTCAAGTAAATCTGATACTTGCTTGGCACTGTCACCTCCGAACATCCATAAAAAGGAACTCTGCCTAAAAATATACATATTATTGAATAGAAAAAGATGTTCACATTTACTGAAACCAGATTATGTATAGTCTCCTACTTTGTAAATATTTGAAATATATTGTCATTTTTTTAAATCTAAATTGCAGGGGCGCCTGGGTGGCACAGCGGTTAAGCGTCTGCCTTCGGCTCAGGGCGTGATCCCGGCGTTCTGGGATCGAGCCCCGCATCAGGCTCCTCTGCTAGGAGCCTGCTTCTTCCTCTCCCACTCCCCCTGCTTGTGTTCCCTCTCTCGCTAGCTGTCTCTATCTCTGTCAAATAAATTAAAAAAATCTTTTAAAAAAATAATAATAATAAAATAAATAAAATCTAAATTGCAGAATTCTAGAATAAACCCCAGTGATCCATGCCTTTGTATGATCCCCTGCCCTTGAGTGTGGAAGGGGCCTGTGAATGTGATGGGGTATCATCAAGGTGATTAGGCTGTTAAAGGACACAGTAGACTTTAAGAAGGGGAGATTTTCCTCAGAGAGCCTCACCTAATCCGGTGAGCCCTTAAAAGGGTTGGGGCAGTTATAAAATGAGTAGTCCTGGAGATGTTACATGTAGCATGGTGACTCTAGTTAATAATACTGCTTTGTATATTTGAAAATGGCTAAGAGAGTAGATCTTAGACGTTCTTATCACAAGGGGAAAAAATTGTGTGGTGACAGATGTTAACTAGATGTATTGCAATGATTTCACAATATATACAAATATTGAATCATTATGCTGTACACCTAAAACTATTATGTTCTATGTCAATTATACCTCAGTAAATAAAAAATTGGGGCGCCTGGCTGGCTCGGTCAGTTAAGTGTCCAACTCTTGACTGCCACTCAGGTCATGATCTCAGGGTCCTAGGATCGAGCCCTGTGTTGGGCTCTGTGCTGAGATTCCCCTCCCGCTGCATGTATGCACACGTTCTCTCTCTCTCTTTCAAATAAATAAAATCTTTCTTAACTGAATGAATAAATCAATAATAAAATTTTTTAAAGAAATAAGGTGTGGCTGGCACTCTTCCTGGAGTTATTTTAAGCCTGAGAGGGGTTTGTCAGTAAGGGAATTTTTCCATTCCAGCCTTGAAGATGGGAGGGGACCACATAGCAAGGAATGCACATGGCCTCTATTTGCTGAGGACCCCCTACCTGATGGCCAGCAAGGAAATAAGGACCATTATCCTACAATCAAAAGGAGTTGAATTCTACCACAACCCTGTGAGCCTGGAAGAGGACCCCAAGCTCCAGACAAGAACACAGTCTGGCAGACATCCTAATTTCAGCATCGTGAGAATCTTTACAGAGAACCCAGTCACACCGTGCTGGACTTCTCAACTACAGGCCTGTGAAATAAATAACTGAGTGTTGTTTTAAGCAGCTAAATTTGGCTAATTTGTTATGTAACAACAGAAAACTAAAAATCTCTCTGTCACACACACACACACACAGTGCAAACAAAAATGCCAAACAAATGCCCTGTTTACTTACACTTTTATTAATAAAGACAACAGAAGAATGAGGTTTCAATATTTTATTCAAGTTTTACTTTAAGTGATGTTAATTACAGCATTTGAAGGGGAGGATCTAATTCCACACAAAATGGAAGACTCTAAAATGTACCCATTAAACGGCTAAAAAATAAACTGAGTGGCGAGAATATAACAAGTCCAATTTAGATTCCGAGTGTTGTCACAATGTGATTACATTCACACAGACTCTTCCCAGCTCAGAGCTGGGACTCTTAGAAGCTTTTTCATACTCTGGTGCAAGGGCAGAAAACCACCACACGAGAGGGACTTAAGTCCTGAATTCTTGGCTTCATCACATCCGCCTTCTCCACCCCAAAATGGCACGAGAGACAGCTACCACACCCTGCAGACTACTTTTGGTGTAAAAGAGGTGACGGACTGGGGTGGAAACAGGTCAGGAAAATCTGTCTAAAAAAGTCTCTTTCAGATGAGTCTGTACACACCATCAATGAGTCTCTCCTTCATTTGGGTAGGAAACCGAGTTCAATTCTCAGGAAGTCATAATTTCATTCATGTACTCAAATACCAATTAACAAAGTGCCCACAAATTACCAGCTTCCACTTGCAGCCATTTCTAGATAAAAAAGAAACCTGAACTCTCTAGAGGGGCCACCAAGCTCCCCCCAAGTCTACAGCTGAAAGGACTTTTTGTGGAATTGGGTTTCTTCTGTACCTCTGAAAGGGTAACACCTTAAAGCTGAATCATCTTTAACCTGGAGGTCTAACATGATATTTAGCAATACTTGCATCCCAGACATACAACATTAAAAGGTACACTAAATTCTGAAGGTAGCTATGCTCAAAATAGTTTAAAATTAAACGATTGTACAGTATTCACTTATGCCTGAAATTCCAGTCCTAGACCAAGCTTGTGGCCGCCAGCATTGACATTCTTGCCATCCAGAAGAGCCGATAGCGTCAGTTTGATACCTGCAGGGGGAATGGGAAAGAGGGAGAGGAAAGAGGGAGGGAGGAGAGGAAAGATAAGAAAGGTCAGCACACAGAAGAAGAAAGGTTAACACAGGGAGGCATGCCAAAGCTCGCTGGCCAGACCACAGCCAATTCAGAACCTGCTTCGGCCGTGTGTGCTCAGCAAGGCAAAACCACATGGCCCGGGAATGCCTCTTACTGATCACTGTCGGACTAATTAATTGGTGGCCTGGAATGAGCTTATAAAACAGTAAGTATTATTCCACAGCCCTACCCAAATCCACTCTAGGAAGTCTACTTTCCTTTGTCCTCTCATGGCCCCCTACTACAGTAATCTCTCTACCACTAGCACCAGGCACAAAACTTCTTCAGCAAAAGTACTTTGAAATGAAACCCAACCATGAACCAGACTCCAAGGTCTCACACTCAGCGTGCACACAAGCACACACACATGCACACAACTGGTATTTTCCCTACAGTAGCTTGATTTTGCCATCATGTAATATTCGATTTCTAGAGTTCAGAGACCCAACTTGACCAAACTAACCCCAAAGTGGTACCGTCTCCTGTAGTTCTAACACACCAGGGACTGGTCTAGCCAACTGTGCAGAGGAAACCCACAGGACAGTTACAAGTGAGGATGATCTCTGCGCTAGTTTTAAGAACCTGCTGGAAATAAGTATCAAGCATTATATACACACTGGGAAAGACAGATGGAAAAAAATAACCGACAGTGTAATGTATGTTAGCCTTGGCCTTTTTCTCTCCTACTTACTACTTCTATTCTCCAAATGTTTTATAATGACTCTGTATCCTTTTATAAACATTTCATTATAAATCTTTATATACACTCAACTATAATGTACAATACAGGCATTATATAAACAGTAACATAAAGCAACAAACCAGCACTCCAATTTTTCTTTAAGGCAAAGAACTAATTTCACTAATTTTCACAAGCAACACATACCTGGCTTTAGGGTCTGAGTGTATCCTAAACCTATCAGGCTGGAGTTGTTCACTTTAGCCTAGTCAAGGAAAAGAACAGACAGAGTTGAAATTGTTAAGTACTTTATGTTTCCATCTCTACAACGAGTAAGAGCTTTGTAATCAACCAACCCTGGACTTCAGGATCAAATTCTCTTTTCTCATGACCCCTCTGTTTATGGGATTCATTAAATTCAACACGAAATATATCAAATCTGAGAGCTAAGTCTCAGAAAAGAAACTCAAAGAGTCAACACAACTGTCAATTAAAAGGTAATTATTATTTAAATTTGATTCCTGAAGGTATGAATGCCCAATTTCATTTATACTGAGTGGGTCTGTATTTAAGTTACAACAGGTGAAGACACTTTCATTTGTGGCCAGAGAAATATAAGCCTTCTTACATGGAAGATTTCTTCAAAATCTATTTGTTAGGATAAGGGAAAACAGAGCAAATGTCAGATGGAGTATTTGAGGTTTTTTGTGTTTTTTTTAAAGGCATACATTGTTAGAATTTTCCCTTCATGGGGGCACCTGGGTGGCTCAGTCAGTTAAGCGTCTGCCTTTGGCTCAGGTTATGATCCCGGGGTCCTGGGATCCAGTCCTGCATCAGGCTCCCTGCTCAGTAAGGGAGTCTGCTTCTCCCTCTGCCTCTGCCCGTGCTCGTGCGTGCTCTTTCTCTCTCTTGCTCACTCTCTTTCTCAAATAAATAAATGAAATTAAAAAAAAAAAAAAAGAATTTTCCCTTCATGAAAAAGGGAAGCAAAAACCATAGTGACATGAAGGTGGTTCAGCATTGCCACGCCTGAATTTAAAATGAATATTAGAGCAAAAGAATGACTTAGCCAGTCACTTAAATTTCAGCACTTAATGAATGCTGATTAATAATTAAGTTCAGGGGCGCCTGGGTGGCTCAGTCGGTTAAGGGTCTGCCTTCAGCTTAAGTCATAGTCCCGGGGTCCTGGCATCGAGCCCCAAGTTGGGCTCCCTGCTCAGCAGGGAGTCTGCTTCTCCCTCTCCCCCTGCTTGTGCTTGCTCTCTCTCTCTCTCTCTCAAATAAATGAAATCTTTTTAAAAAATAATTAAGTTCAATAAAGCAGCTGAGTCAATAATAATTTTGCCCTCATTCTTCTGCCTGAGTTGCAGGGAAATCTGGGCCTCTCCCTGGCCCCTTTCTGGTGAAACAAGGAGAGGTCAGCAGCAGAGCGATCTCCAGCCATGAGAACACTGAGTCCTGGAAAAAGCTGAGGCTGTCAAGGTGCATGTTTTCTGCTTGAATGCTGTTTTCAGACCTGACAACTCCCATGAGAAAGAACAAAGCAGCGGGAAGGAAGACCTTCTGGCAGACAGTGCCCTATCTGGCTCTTCCTTTTTGCTTATCCCATCTAATTACTAAGGCCCCTTTTCCTTTGTTTCTAAGCGCTTAACGAGAAGGGAGCCAGATTCAGATGCCATTTCAGACTTCAAATGGCCTGTTTGTAAATTACATAAGGAGCATCCTGCAACACGAGATTTCCTCATTCCACCCCAAAAGGGATGCAACTAGCAATGCCCTGTGACAACAGAGATGAGTTCACAGGATTTAATGCAAAAACCGTGCAGCAGCTAAGGGTCTGTGGGCAATGCCAGTGAGTCTGCAAGATCAGATGCCAACTGCTAAACGCCAGGGCCTGGTTTCTTAATATCCAATATAGGAGAGCTGGGCAAGAGAATGAGAAACAAGAAGGAAAATGAACATTTAAAACCTTCAGGTTCAAAGTAAACCCCTTTACAGTCTGCAGGAGGAACAAGAGCTGATTAGGGGAGGGGGCTCCCCAGCAATCCATCAAGTCCTGGTCCCAGCACTTACCAACCGTCTGCCCCATCTGCCCTCCACCTCTCTGAATTTCCAGTTCCTCGTTTGTGCAGAGGGTTGGGATGATCATTTTTTGAAAAGGCGCCTACCTCAAATGGGTTGTATAAGAATTAAACACAGTAACCCACATATAACGGGCTGCACGCAGCGCCTGGCACCCACAGTCAGAACTATTACTATTAGCACTTTCCTCATTTCAAGCTCTTTCCACAGGGAGAAAATCTCTAGCCCAAGCATGCAACCTCGGCAGTCCAGAAGGATGCCAACCCCACCATCAGGTGGAGCCTGGCCAATGCAGGATTCCACCGGTACTCACCGAGAAGCAGGCGTCAGGGTCGATCTGATACTTGGCCGCTATTCCAAAGCGAGTGTTACTATTTCCTGCTGTCCAGGCCAGATTGACAGCAGTCTCTAACTTCTTGTTCACCTTCTGATAAATGGAGCCACCGAACTCTGTCCCATCGTTTCTGCAAACAAGCACAGCACAGATGCTAATCCACCCTCAAAGGCAGGCTGCAACTGGGCACAGCTGTCCAAATCTAACAGAGGACAGGGATGCTGTAAATGAACCAAAGTGATCACAAAACGGGTACCCAACTAGGGAAAAGTCTGATAGGAAGGGAACAGACGCCAGCGTTGGGAATGTTCAGAGGAAGGGAAAGGCTATTTGAACCATCACTAGGAACACCCAAAGGCAGGAAGCTCAGGCTGCATGGAACTTGAAGCTTGCTTCCAAAATATTCTTTAAAATAAAAGCAGCAACGGCGCACCTGGGTGGCTCAGTCAGTTGAGTGTCCAACTCTTGATTTCAATTCAGGGCGTGATCTCAGGGTCGTGGGATGGAGCCCTGAGTCGGGCTCCCCGGCTCAGCAGGGAGTCTGCTTAGGATTCTCTCCCTCTGCCCCTTCCCATTTGCACTTTCTCTACATAAATACATACATACATATAAATAAATAAAATCTTTACTAAAATAAATAAATGAATAAAGGCAGCAAGTAAGACCTTGGGATTCTGGGGGGGTTTCTGTTTTTGTTTTTTTCTGCTGCTACTGCTAATGTCATTACTTTTATAAATGTGCCTATGATAACAATAGTAAGGAAATAGAAGCAAATGAGAAGAGAACACAGTCAGAAACGGTAAGAAAGGCTGGGCCACTCGCATTTTTCAGAAGGCAGGTTATAGCCCATAGCAACCCCAGCTGCAGCCACTGCTGTGAAGACACAGCCAAAAGTGACCCAGGCTCCTTGGAGGTGCAGCGATGACAAAAGAGTTTAACCTGCAATTCAGACTTGTCCACCTGTGTGAAATTCTTGGCCCAAACCTCCAGTATCTCCACAGTTCTGATGCGATGAAAAGGAGCTACTTGGTGCATTACAAAATGTCTCATCTTTCAAAAACGGAATGAAACTCAATTGGGGCAAACGCCTTCCTCTCTTCCGAACACACCAGACTGACGCCAGCCTCTGGAAATAGCCCCCATTCCCTCCTTCACATTCTTAACGTGAAACAGTATCAAAGTTCTGCCTCATCACTTTGGGTGCTTCGAGTAGAAAATGTCATCGGAAACTAGTAAGGCAGAGCCCACGTGCTTTGGAATTCAGCAAAGAGCTCAGAACTCACTAACCCAAGGAAAAATTGTTGCTGATTCATTGCAAACTCTGCTCCTCACCAACACAGTCTCTCTGAAGTAGATGTTCGTAAGTACATTCTAAATGCTCACGTTTTCCCTGAAATCCAGCCACATAGACATCGTGCTTCCAGTACGTACAGGTTGAACCCCTCATTCACAGGGAATCCTAACGTCTTCAGAGCTGAGTATGCTACAAAATAGCAGCCTGTCACAAACAATAGATTTTTGAGTGATTTTAGTACAACTGAAATAGGAAAATTTTCTTGGGCTCACGTGTTTGTCAAAAAAATGTTAGTTTCTTTCAATATATTCTAAAACCGGCAACACTGCCTTCCTGTACTGAGCTCTCAAAACCATAAACAGAGGGAAGTCATTGTTCAAATTCAACTGTATAAAGCACAAAGAATGTCTATTACACATCGGGGCCTCCACAAGCACCAGGGCAACCCAGATTAGCTGTGTCAGCTGTCTCCATGCCAGCTAAAAATAAACCATGTCCACTTATTAAGAAATCAGGTATCTGAGGCTTAGGTATGTGGGGAAAACAGCTAACAGCCGCTGTTATTCCTAGAACTGGTGCCAATTTCCAATTCCAAACCAAGAAAGACTTTCCATTTCAGTCAAAACTCTAACTTAAAGAACCCTTCTATTGCTTGTGCTGTTCTTCCTGTGACATTTTTGTATGTTACCTTTTTTTGAATTTATGTATCTTTTTTTACTTTTCTGGTGTATATTTCTATGGATTTTAACACATGTACAACCACCACTACAATCAGGATACAGAACAATTCCACCACCCCCAAATCTCATACCACCTCTTTGTAGTCACACACTCCCCCTGACAACCCAGGAAACCCTGGACTGTCCTTCACTGTGGTTTCCCTGTGATTTTCTAGTTTTAAAAAAATTCACAAATTATATTAATATCTGTTATGTTATATTAATTCTGTTATGTTAATTATATTAATCAGAGTAGTCCTCCATTATCTGCAGAAGGTATGTCCCAAAACCCCCAGAGGATACCTAAAACCACAGATAGTACTGAACCCCTGTATATACTATGTTTTCTCCTACACATACATCCCTGTGACAAATTGAATGTATAAATTAGACGCAGTAAGAAATTAGCAACAATAACTTCTAATTTATTTTAATAAAATAGAACAAGTATAACAATATACTGTAATAGAAGTTATATGAATGTGGTCTATTTCTAAAAATAGAAGTTATATGAATGTGGTCTATCTCTAAAAATACATTATTATACTGTATACGCCCTTCTTGGTTTTTTTTTTTGGGGGGGGGGACAGGCAGAGGGAGAAGGAGAGACAGAATCTTAAGCAGGCTCCACGCCCAGTGCAAAGCCTTACATGGCGCTCAATCTCACGACCTGACCCCAAATCAAGAGTCGGATGCTTAACCAACTGAGCCACGCAGGCGCCCCAGTATACAACCTTCTTGGGATGATGTGAGATGGCAAAATGCCTACACGATGGGTGAATGACACAGACATATGATGCAGCGTCAGATTACTACCGACCTTCTGCAATACATCAGAAGGAGAATCATCTACTTCCAGACTGTGGTTGACTGTGGAACCATCAACTGACATCATGGAAAGTGAAACAGCAGATAAGGGGGAACTACTGTATAAAAATTCTTTTAAAAAGTTTGTAAATAGACATGTTATTAGATCTTTAAGAAGTCACTTCTTTAGTGACCTCTAGTGGAAAGAAAGAAAATTGGTAAAGCTGTCCCTGACTTGTGCCACAGGTTAGTTGCTCCTGCCTAAGAGAATTTTAGACTGAAATGTGCATTTCCATTCACCTAAATCAGCAGCACTCCACTTAACTCCCAAGGTTGATGACAAGTGGCTCTCTAACCTAATCTGCGCTTTTCTCTCCCCTTCCCCCCTTCCCGTACTGTCCGGTAATTAATTAACTTTTGCATGCTATGCCATGTGGAAAAGACGCTATGCGACTGAGATCATCGTCCCCTAACCTGTCTCTCAGATCTGCATTTCATTAAGCACAGCAACCTGACCTCAGGCATCACAGAGAAAGAGTGGCACCTTTCCCTGCCATTTTCTTCTTTTTTTTTTTTTTTAAGATTTTTATTTATTTATTTGACAGAGAGAGAGACAGCCAGCGAGAGAGGGAACACAAGCAGGGGGAGTGGGAGAGGAAGAAGCAGGCTCCCAGCAGAGGAGCCTGATGTGGGGCTTGATCCCAGGACCCTGGGATCACGCCCTGAGCCGAAGGCAGACGCTTAACGACTGAGCCACCCAGGCGCCCCTTCCCTGCCATTTTGTTACTAAAACTGAAAGGTGCTCCAATGTCCACAAAAGGGCACTAGCAGGGAAGCGACACTCCTCCGAAGGACATCATGCCACTGCTGTAACTGATCAGTCATTCCGTAGGTACCAGGGACAACAATGACTCTAGAACACGAAGAACCTAAGCCACTTCCGGAAATGGGCAGGTGGGAAACAGAGAAATACCAGCAGGCCATTTGGCTCATCTGATTCCAACACACTCACCTGGAAGTGATTAAAATGGAGCTTGAAAAGCAATCTCCCTTCTGCACACACTCACACACCACACTCGTGCACACTTACACGTTAGTGTGGAGCTGGAACTCGTCAGTCTTGTAGCCAACCGCAAAGTTGCTCTGGGTCACTCGAGACTTCGAAGTCTCAAAATTCATCTGGTAGCCGGCCAGCCAGCCTTCATAGCCCAGCACCAAAGCGCCCCGGACCGAAGGACCGGCAATGTCGAAATCCACGTCGCAGCCCAGGTTGATGTGCTCCCGCTTATACCCTGTCTTGATTTTAGCATTTTTTTTCCTGAAGGAAAAGAAACTGTGTTAAGATCACAAGCTGACTCACCTTGCAACAACCATACCAAGAAGTACCAAAAAATTGCTTTAAATCCCAGTTTATATACAGGGATGGGGGGGGCAAGGTCTGGGCCCAGATCTCCCTTACGCAGCTGCTGTGGCCACAATGGCAGAACACAAGCTCTCTACCCAGAATCGAGTCTGCAGAAATGCCACAACAATGAAGTTGAGAGCAGAGGCAGGGAAAGCTTGGGGGAAAAAAGCGCTAAGTAATTTTCTTTTACTAACCTCTCCCTATGCTTTATGTAATGGCCTACATGGGCATTTATTAGGGAGAATGCCACCATGTAATTATGAAACAGATGTTGCTTTGCTATTCTCCAAGTCTATGAGAAAGATACGGTGTATCTGTCATGAAGGCAGCTATCTAAACAGCAGCTTTAAGGAGATGGCTACTTTCTTACTCTGTGGCTCACCATGTAAGTAAAGAAAGAAACAAATACTGGAGGGATCCCTTCTAAGTAAATAGAACAGATAGCTTTTAATTCAGTATTCATGAGATCCCAATGAGTATATATTTCAGAGACCTGGGTACTGATGTGCAACCTGGGGCCCTGCAGTCATGGGGGCTGGGAAGCTCTGAGAGACAGGACAAGTTCACAGGTCTTGTCTGCTAATCCCAGATTTGCATATGACCAGATGGTGCCACCTGTGCCTACTGCTCAGGAAAGGTAGGTGAGTCATGTCACCTGCAAATATATTACCATGCCTTTACCAAAGGTCAACATGGGAGACAAGACCACACCTACCCAATAAAATTTAGACAATTTTCTGTTATTCAGCTACAAAATGGACATCCTCCTGCAGCAAGCTGCATTCTCACCAGAGATGCGATCTGCACAGCCTTGCCCACCCCAATTTCATTCACACCAAGATTAAAGCTTCAGGCCCAGCACCCAGACTCTGGACTCTAAATACCATTCTCTCCCAAAAGGCACCAGTGCTCCTTGGAGAAATAGCAGACTACGGCTCAGGACAGGCAATGTGCGAGGTGAGCTTGAAGCATTACCAAAGCTATCAACGACTGTTGGGGTTGGTGCACAATGACTTGAGAGCTAGCCTGAAGAGACTCCCAAGGGATTCAAACAGGAAACAATGAGCTCATCTTTAAGAATAATACCAGCAATGGATTGAAACATAACAAATATGTTTAAATCTATGAATTTTTCATATTGACACTTAAAACACACACATTAGTCATCTTCAGAAACCAGAGAACCAAGGTGTTACTTTGAAACAATAAACTAAAAAGGAAGCAAACATTTATTCCACCTTTCCTACACTAACTCTGTCTCAAGGTAACCAATAGGTTACCTTGAGAAGTTTCTTTTTATTGAAATAGTCTTGCTAATACATGAAGAATGAGTGATTAAAGTAGAATTACCAATTTGTAACCCCTAATGAATGAATTGTGAATAGCACTAACATACAAAGAACGAACCAAGCCTTCTATGTCCAAGTCATGGAAGCACGGAGCACCACTTGTATTTTACCACCCCCGCCAATGGACTCTAAAGGCAATGAAGCCTCTGACTTACCAATTAACAGTAAACATGGCAGACAGAGGAACAAGTTAAATGGCACCAAAGAGATGCAAACAGCAAAATTTAGTCTATATGTAATCTTACAGGACAAATGATCTAGTTTCAACAAATAAATTGCAAAGGGAGGGAGGGGGGAAGGAGGAGGAGAATCTAAAAATTAAAGAATTTAAAGCAGCCATATGTACCAATTTTTGCAATTTTGCATGGACAATTTTTGATTCTTTAAAAAAAATGAAATCATGTAAATGTGATTAGGCTAGAGATTTAACAGTATGACAGAATTATGATTAATTTTTTACAATATAGTCATACTGTGGTTATACTTTTTTAAAAAGGAATCATATTGTGCTTGCTTCAGCAACACATACATTTTTTTTTAAAGATTTTATTTATTTATTTGACAGAGATAGAGACAGC
The DNA here is from genome assembly GCF_017311325.1 of Ursus maritimus. Taxonomy (NCBI): domain Eukaryota; kingdom Metazoa; phylum Chordata; class Mammalia; order Carnivora; family Ursidae; genus Ursus; species Ursus maritimus. The sequence goes on along the minus strand of NW_024426663.1, from coordinate 58,946,653 downwards.
CAGCGAGAGAGGGAACACGAGCAGGGGGAGCAGGAGAGGAAGAAGCAGGCTCCCAGCGGAGGAGCCTGATGTGGGGCTCGATCCCAGAACGCCGTGAGCCGAAGGCAGATGCTTAATGACTGAGCCACCCAGGCGCCCCCAGCAACGCATATATTAAAACTGAAGTGATACAGAGAAGATTAGCATAGCCCCTGCACAAAGATGACATACAAATGCACAAAGTGTTTCCTATCTTTAACTCTAGGGAACAAACTGATGGTTACCAGAGAGGAGGGGGTAAGAGGATGGGAGGGCACTGGTTGTGATAAGCACCAGGTAATGAATGGAATTGCTGAATCACTATATTGCACACCTGGAACTAACATAAGATTATATGTTAACTAATAAGAATTAAAATAAAAACTTAAAAAAAAAGAATCTTACCACTTAAAGATACATATTAAAATATTTACAGATGAAATTACGTGACAACTGTTATTTACCTCAAAATAATCTGAGGGAGAGATTATGAATGTATAAATAAAACATAATTGGTTCTGGTCGATAATAATTAAAGCTGGGTGATGGGAACATGATGAGGGCTTAACATACCACTCTGCTTTTTTTTTCTTCTACTTTCTTTTGTATGTTTGAAATTTTCCATATCAAAAAATTTAAGGTTAAACATTCCAAGTCGTCAATGACATGAGAATTTCAGACGTCATGGCTGAAAATAAAGCAGACGCCACTCATAAATGACAGTGACGCTTGTAACTTTTGCTCAAGTTGCTTCAGTGCATTTTCTCAAGCTTTGAAGGAAAGGAGTAACAACCAAACAAATTCTCTCTCAAGAGGAAAAACTCAAAATAAACCTATTCTGGTCTGCCTGCTCTTTGCAGGAAGAAGCCTAGGTTTTGGCTTCTCCATCGGGCACCATGCTAGTGGGGTGACTGATGAAAGACAGCTGCTCAGAGGCTGACATTTAGAAAGAGAAGGAGACCAAGAACTATAAGAACGAGGCATCTTATAACCACCAGGTAAAAAGCTGCTGCCGACCACGAAGTGTGCTGCCTGGGGCAGGACCTCCGAACAGTGGTGTGCACCAGCCACACCGGACCATGCACACAGTGCCTCCCTTACACTGTCTCAGGGAATTCCAGCCAGGAGCACAAAGCCCCCAGAGAATGGGCAGTGCTGGGGCAGTGACTCAGGTTTCTCTCCAGGTTCCTGCTCTCATGTAACACTCCACATCTTTGGAGTTCTCCCTCTTACAAATATTACTGGGATTTTTTTTTTAAAGCTATTTCATGGTGCTAACTTGGCAAGCACCTGAGCGAGGCATGACTCTGATTTCTGGTTAACAAGCTGGCTTTCTTCTGTGATGGGTACCCAGCATGGGTGCTGGTCCATAGATCAGTCTGCAGCCTCATCCATAATGTGGTCCATGCTCAGCTCCCTACAGAAGCCAGGATGCTTTCCCAGGCTATCCCCCTCAGTAGCTCTGGAAAGCCAGCTTCCATTTCCAATCTCCATCAAGTCATCAAAACTTGCCTCAAATACCCAGGAGCAATACGGACACAACGCCATTCTTTTATAAAAGGAACTGAAGCTCCTTGGAGAAACAAGCAGAAGATGAGCCTGGTACCTCTTCTGAAGTAGAGCTCAAAAGAAATGATAGCAGAGTATAAAACACAAGGATGTCGGCTTGGAGGCATGCCCAATGGCCATATCTAAAACAAATGAGTATAAAATATATTATGGTAATGGATTATAACTCACAGAATAAATGTCGATGGATCCATACTGATATAAATAATTGATTAAATTAATAGATGGAGGAGAAGAAAGAGCTCTCCCTTACAGCAGAATCCCAATTAATAAATGCAGAAGGAATGATGGGAAGAGAAAATCACCATTTGCCAAACGTAACTGCTGCAGACAAGAATCACCAGTTGAGGGGTGCCTGGGTGGCTCAGTGGGTTAAGCATCTGCCTTTGGCTCAGGTCGTGATCTCAAGGTCCTGGGATCAAGCCCTGCATCAGGCTCCCTGCTCAGTGGGGAGCCTGCTTCTCCCTCTCACTCTCTCCCATTCCCATGTGCGCTCGCTCTCTCTCTCCCTCTCGAAGGAAGGGAGGGAGGGAGGGAGGGAGGGAGGGAGGAAGGAAGGAAGGAAGGAAGGAAGGAAGGAAGAATGAATCACCAGCGGATACTATCCTTTTTACCAAAGGATAAGAAACAGAATACCTGCATAGTCTCAAAGTATTTCCCAAGATACTTATTTACAAAGAGAAAAATAGCTTCACAGAGAAACCTCACAAACACCGCTTATCAAGTGATCAAAGTTAACGTCACTAGTAATGAGGCATACTGACATCTATGCCCTGACATCACACACTAAGAAAGACAGAACACAACATCACTTCTGTGGCTGTGAAAAATGCATAACCTGAGTTCACCATGAGGAAACATCAGACAAATCCAAATCGAAGGATTCTACAAAATAATTGGCCAATCCTCTTTAACACTGTCAAGGTCATGAAAGACAAAGACTATGTCCCAGATTAGAGACGACAAAAGAGATTTGACAACTAAATGCGATCTAGTATCCTGAACGGGATCATGGACCAGAAATAAGACATGAGTAGGACAACAGACTAGTTAACTGTGTGAAAGCCATATAAATTTCCTGGTTCTGATCACCATATCGTAGTCGTGTAAGATGTTAACATTAGGAAAAGCTAGGTCTAGGATATAAGGGAACTCTACACCCTACTTGTACAACATTTTTGTGTATGTTAAGTATAAAATTATTTCAAAATAAAAAGTCAAATTAAAAAAAAAATGTTCCTCATGTATATTGCTGTAGGACCTGGAGACTTCTTTGCAAACCTCCCAAAGGTAATGGGAAATCCCGTACAAACTCCAAAGTGTGCCATCTCCGGGCAGCAGGCAAAGTCTAGGCAGCAAATTCAAGCATGTGAGCACATCCTCGTGCCCTGCATGCTATCAGAGAGTCTCTCTGGGTAACCTCTCCCATCACGGCAGGGTGCCTGGAGGGAAGTGGGCAAGCAAGAAAGCAATGCTCCTGTGCGAGAAACTATAGCAGAGATGAGAACAAGAGTAAATGCAGCTCCTGCCAATGGTCTTCACGTCATCCGTAACAAAGTTACAGAAAGACTATAATCTCCAGAGACAGAAGCCCTGTCCGCCCAGTCCCTTGAGGTTTCCCACAGGCAGTACCGGCTCTGAACTCAGCAGACCCTTCCTCTAAAACACATTTGTCAGAAGGGAAGAAAAGAAATAATACAGAATGGCAAAAGATGAGACTCATAAACGCCACTAAATGTACACTTAAAGACTGCAGAGCTGGTAGATTTTACACATGTATTTTATTACAATTTTTAAAAATTAAAAATGAAATTTAGTACATGCCCTTGAGCCTGTCAGCAATATGCAAAACAACCTTCCCCAGGTTTAAGAGACCTACTGCTCAGAGGGGCGGGGGGGAATGTGTGCCCCTTCTCGCCACTTTGAAAACCTCCCAGGAGCTGCAACAACCAACATACCATCTTGCCTCCTAATGAGCCAATAACTGTCAAGCCTAACTGGTTTGTGGCTGGGGGGCACGGGGCAGAAAGTGCAGCCTCAGGAGCCACCCCACAGTCAGAAGCCACAGTCTCTCGGTGCTCCTAAGTAGAAAGCTGGGGAGAGGACCCTACCAGCCTGAAAACTGGGGGCGGCAACAGTGCTCGCTTAGCCCCTGCTTCCAAACATCGCCTGCTGCCCTACAGCCTTGGCCATTTGCAACAGCAGCAGGCTCACTCACATGAAACAGCACTACTGGACCACAAGTCCTGCAGCCCGCCACAACGGAGGCCTGGAGAACCGCAACAGGCAGCCCAGAACCTTACTGTAACACACAGCTAAATGTCCTGGCTAAGAAAACATAGGAGATTCTTACCCTGTGTTTGGTGAGAAGGATGAATCAAAGGTCAGCTTCAGTCCACGTGCAAGCTGAATGGAAAAGAAATTTGCCAGGTTTAGTCAAAAGGCAGGGCAACAGATGTCAGTGAATAAAACTATGTCTTTTCCCAGGTGACCATTACCTGATCTTCCACAGTGATCTCTGTGCCTAGTGTGTTGTCAGTGTTCCATTTTTCTGTAAACGTCAAACCATATTCGGTCCATCTGTACTTGGTTTCTAGACTGCCCGTCACTTTGGTGGTCTCAGTGTTGGCTGAACCTGAGCTTGTAAATTCCTTTAAAGGAGAGAGAGAGTCACAGCCTGTATGCCAGCAAGACGCCACCCTAAAAAGAACGTACTTCCACTTATGTAGGGATGTGTGGGGACAAGAGCTACTCCTATAATTCAATTCAATATTTAAATACAGATGGGGCTGAAGTCTGTTGATTAAAGGACTCTTTTGGGGAATTCTTTGTCAGGAGACAGCTTCCTTCCTCCCTGGTAATGCTTTCGTCTAGACAGGAAGGCAATCCCCCTTCCATCCTAATAGAACAAGCATTGAGCTGAAGATGACACCGCAGCAGATGAACCCCAAAACTTCCTCCTTCCAACAACTGCTGCACGCACAATTTAAAAGGGGCCACTAAAGGGGCACCTGGGTGGCTCAGTCAGTTAAGTACCTGACTCTTGGTTTCGGCTCAAGTCATGATCTCAGGGTCCTAAGATCGAGCCCCACTGTCTTCGTGCTCCCAGCTCAGCAGGGAGTCTGCCTGAGATTTTCCGAGATTCTCTTTCTCTCCCTCTGCCCCTCTCTGGCTTGTGCACGCACTCTCTTTCTCTAAAAAAATAAATAAATCTTTAAAAAAAAATAAAAGGAACTACTATGATTTTTTTTTATAATTATGTGGCACTGAAAACAGGTCAATTTTTTTTACTGAAGATTTTTATTTATTTACTTGAGAACGACAGAGAGTGTGTGCACAAGTGGAGGGAGGGGCAGGGGGAGAAGCAGGCTTCCCGCTGAGCAGGGGACCCCCCCCCAACCACAGGGCTCGATCCCAGGACCCTGAGACCATGACCTGAGCTGAAGTCAGACGCTTAACCAACTGAGCTACCCAGGCACCCCCAACACAAGTCGGTTTTAAAATAAGAAACAAGGAAAAATAAAACTGAGGCCTGCCAATGAGTATTAACAGCTGTTAAACTGGGGACCTGTCAGCAGGGTTCCCCCGGACCACCCATCTCATAGAGGATGCAGTGAATTTGACAAGCACAACCCGCTACAATCAAAAAGGGCCTTTCATTTGGCTCTGCCACCCAGAACAAGGCAGTTATTTACCGATCTACAATAAACACCCACACTCCATGTCGGTCAGACAACTTACCAGTCCATTCTCAGATTTTGTTTTCAAGTCAAGTTTTATTAAGCCAAATCCTAAAGAAAGAAGATGGTAAGTGTTACTAGGTTAAATAACTTACTTGAGAGTAGCATCTCTGCCTCCCTTCTGCTGTTCCAAAACGCCATGAGTGTGTAGGGAGCCCATCTCCACTGCTGCCAGCCTACGTGTGGAGCTCAGGTGCCACCAAACGGTGGCAGAAAGAAAAGGCACCCCCAGGGCTCCACCTGCACTCCCAGGAGAATGTAGGAAAAAGGTACGTGAAAGCATGAGCACGTGCCTAAGGACAGGCTACATTTAGAACTCACACTCCACTGCAACAGCAGACACAAAGCTGTTCCCACCCGTGGGAGAGGAAATCACAATGTCCACTCGTCTGTAGTAATTCATGAGCCTGCTCCCACCGGGTGCACAAACCAAAACTACTAGCCATAGAAAGCTCATCTTATTTTCCAGAACATGGAAGCTCTAAGAGCTGACTGACCCACATCTCTCAAAACGTGGTGGGTAAAATCCCAAGCACGCCAATCCAGCCCGTGAAATGCAACACTCACCGTAACCCTTGGTGAAGACATCCCTGGCAGATTTGCCAAGATCAGCATACGTGGGAGGCACAGCCATCTTCTGCTACAATAAAAGAAACACCAGAAGAAATACATCAGTAATTAGGGAAATGAGTTTTCCATCAATAAAAATTATTAGCTACAATTAACCACCAATAAAAATCATCGGCACAGAGTTCCGGGTGTGCACGGAGAAGCCTTACTATCTCGTGCTTCTCCTTGTATCCAGAGGTTGAGATACCCAGTAAGTTTTGTTGACAGCACATCAGCCTACCTTTAGACCTCTCCTCCTTGGCATCCCCAGGACTGCGCACAAGCCCAGAATATTGCAGGAGTTAGTAAATATCTGCTGAATGAATTAATTACCAAAGACACATTCCCACGAGCCAGCTACTTTACTGAACTGCAGGACTCTTGCCAATAAAAGGTATCTTCTTACAAAATGTCGGCTGCTATGACATTAAATGCACTGAACAGAAATCGGAGCTTTTTCAGGCCCACCTATTTTCCATATGGTTCTGATTTCACTCATTCAACAAAATACTTACAGAGTACCTACTATGTGCCAAAATGAATGTAACTTTTCAAAAAACTTTCCATTTCGGGGAACACATTTTTTGAGTATCGTATTTCTCCCAGAGAATACAGTAAAACCTAACAAGGAGGCAACTCTTCACATGGAAAGAAAAGGAATTACACACACCCCTGGAAAATTAATGCAAACAAACACTGATTGAGCTGCAATGGGACTTTATTTTTAAAACCAACTATGGGGGGAGGGGCGCCTGGGTGGCTCAGTCGGTTGAGTGTCTGCCTTCAGCTCAGGTCATGATCCCAGGGTCCTGGGATCCAGGCCTGTATCAGGCCCCTTGCTGAACAGGGAGCCTGCTTCTCCCTCTGCCCCTCCCCCTCCTCATGCCTTTTCTCTGTCTCTCTCTCAAATAAATAAATAAAATATTTAAAATAAATAAGTAAAACCCTCAGAGGCACTTGGGTGGCTCAGTCGGTTGAGCATCCAACACTTAATCTCGGCTCAGGCCATGATCTCAGAGCCCTATGCTCAGCAGGGAGTCTGCTTCTCTCCCTCTCCCTCAGCCCCCCTCCTTGCTCTCCTGTGCTCTCTCTTTCTCTTTATAAAATAAATAAATAAATCTTTATTTTTTTTAAAGATTTTATTTATTTATTTATTTGACAGAGAGAGGGGCAGCAAGAGAGGGAACACAAACAGAGGGAGTGGGAGAGAGAGAAGCAGGCTTCCCACTGAGCAGGGAGCCCAATGCAGGGCTTGATCCCAGGACCCTGAGATCATGACCTGACCCGAAGGCAGACGCTTAACGACTAAGCCACCCAGGTGCCCCTAAATAAATAAATCTTTAAAACCAACTATCAAAGCACTACTTGAAATTGCTACATATCACTAAGTCAGTCAACAAGCATTTATTAAACACCTCCATGTTCAAGGAAGGTGAGTAATTCAAATAGTCCTTGCCCTAAGGACCGCACTGTGTCCCGGGGAAGCTTTGCTCTGACGTATTACATACACAGAATTAAAATCCTAATCCAGGGCAGCACACACAGTGTGCTCCATCCAGAAGGAGAGGAGCCCTGAGAAAGCAACCATCGCCTGCACTTTCTCCATTTCTAGAATCATTAGCCTCAATTAGCAGAAATTCAATAAACCCACAGATGGTTCCATTAATATTTAAAATACAGTAAACCAAAAGTGCCAGACTGAATCTGCATATACCCCATCTGAAGTCACATATGTATGTACTCACACAAATAAACATCTGCATGGCATGTTCCTAGTAAGTGGGAACCCACTGAAAAGTGGTTCAGGTGACCCCAGGGGGACAGTATCCAAAACGGAAGCCGTGCTGCCGACCTAAGCCTTAACTCCCAAGACACTGCAAGAAGCCCACAGAAGCAATGAGTACACTAGAAAATAAACAACTACAAACTTCCACAATTTTAAACCATAAAATTGTGGTCCAAGTTCCGTTTTACTGTTTTCAGAGGTTGTGCTAATTCTGCCTCACCTCACTTTTGTGTCAGAGCAGAGCGGAGTGCGGCAGCCCAGTGAGCTGTTTACGCTATCCTATTTTTGTTGTGCTTGTTATTTCTTGCACATGATCAAGCTAGAACCATGGATACCTCAGTCCACATTAGGGTCAGGGCACAAAGAACACGGGGGAAGATCCATTTTAGGCTGTCTCCTTTGGCTGTTTCCAGTCTGGGCACACCCCTCTCCTGACCTGTTCATCTTCCACCACAAATAAACCTCACAGACACATCCAGCCCTGGGACAGACCAGGAAACCATCCACCAGGTCCTCCAGAATACCCCCAGCCTGAGGCATATGCTCTGTCCGCAGATGGCCCTGGCTTCTCCCAAGAGAAGCAAAGAAACAGCCCTGTGTCAAAGGCTGACGTAATGTGCCCATCTCAGCTAAGGGCCTGCAACACTCTCCACCCCAAGCAAAGCTAACAGCAATCAGTGGCCTGAGCACCCCTCTTCAGTGCTGCCCTTCCCCCCTGGGTCATGAACACAGCCCCAGGGCGAGGGGCAGAGCAATACAGTGGCAGTATCTCCCGATGAGCTAAGCCCTCCCTGTACCTAAGCGCCAGGGCCTTTCTCAAGCACCCTCTGCTGGCTCTAGGACCCACCTCACCAGACAGGAGCAGCGTTCATATCTGGACTGGCCTGTCCCTCGGAGAAAAGGCAGATCACTCATCATTTAATGCTCCCCAAATACCCTCACTCATCACTAATCCCCAAAACCCAACAAGCAAGGCCACCTGTCAAAAAAAAAAACACTCCACTGCCAGCAACAGCACCCTAAAGGACGTGGCCATTAAAGAGATTACCATCTAAGGACAAGCGAGTTGGGCCGCAGATGGACCCTGGATGAGGCCAGGCTCTCCACGTGGCTGCAGCGCAGCACCTGGCGGGGAGGATCCAAGCTCACTCCTGGACCTGAGGAAACACCCACCAAGGAAGGCAAGACAATGACTGCCCCTTCACTAAAGGCCCCCCAAGTGCTGTGCCACTGCAGTTTCCCCAGTGCTTCTGCGGCAGTCTTCTGCTCTCCCCACCCAGTCTCCTGCATTCATCTAAGGACTCAGGCAAGGCCCGAGGCAGTCCGCCTCTGAGAAGCTCAGCTTTCTTACAACTGACAACAGCACCCAGGAAATGCCCATTTTTGCACAGTTCTCAGCACCCACTGCAAAAACAATTTTAGTGTAGAAATAATGATTCCCATTCATGTTTTCTCAGGCCGGGACCAGAGGGAAGAGAATGTGGCATCCTGCTTTCTCACATAACCTCCTGCCTGTGCTGACTCGAGGCTGAGCCCGGGCCCCAACCCCTACCTCCGCCCAGATCAGCTCCAAATCGCTCACCATCTGTCTCTGCGGCATCCACCCCATGTGCCTTCAGCAGCCCAGCCTCTGGAGGCCGAGCACAAAGTGGGGCACTCTGACATAGGAACGCAGCCAGCCCTGGACAGATGGGAATCAGAAGGCTGCCTGGGGAAGGCAGGAACCCAGTTTTCTGCCTGGGTCCCCGAGGATACGTGGGACACAAGGGCTGGACAGGACTGGGCTGAGCAGACCTGCCCCCAGTCACTGATGACTTTGAGAAAGACCACTGAATCACAGCAGGAGAAAGGAGTCCCCGGTATCCCTCCACTGCCTGAGAGCCTACCTACCCACCACACCCTGGCTGACCTTGGAACGGATTATGCAAGCTCCACTCCAGCAGAGGAATGAAAATCCAGCCCCATACTGGAAGCTCAAAGGGTAGAGATAGTGTATCGCCCAGCATGGCCTGCATAACGCTTAGGTAACCTCTGCCGCCTCGGGGGGGACATAGCTTCCTTGACTCATCAGTTGCCTGGCAGTGACAGCTGCTTTGCTCCCAGCGCCCCCACCACTCCCACAATGCACACCTACCCCCAAATCACACCCTTGAACTCAAAGCATCCCAGAGCCTGTCATGCCTAAATTTATCCAAAATATGTAAAAAGCTATGTGTCAAAGATGACAAGCCCTGGCACGTAGCAGATATTCAATATAAATGTCTGTTTAATGAGTAAACGAGCAAGGAGCAGGAAAGAATTTTTATAGTAGGAGGGAAAAAAAGAAACTTAGTATCTGACAAGAGCCTCGAAGTAAATGACAATGTAGCCAGGCAGGAGGCTCTCCCTCTTGCAGGGAAGTTGCAGCGGGACCAGGGACAGGGGGCGGAGAGACCCACAGCCAGCACCCTCCACCACCACCGTGGCCTAAGGAGAGCTCAGCTCAGGCTAAGGAGACCGAGTGGCTTCAGAAGTAATCACTGCCACTTCCGACCTCAGAACAAGGCGTGGACTTCATTCTAAGGCCCTCAGGGAACCACTTTAGAGTGAATGACACATCTGCGTTTGAGAGGCTCACCCAACAAACAAACTGGCAAACATGTAAATGAAAACATCCACCGCTGGTGCGGAAAATGGTCACTCCTGTTCACACCAAGCGTTAAGTAGCCCCTTTGGAGACAGCTGCTGGCCTGTGCCTAAGTGGGCATACATTAACCTAGTGGCAATTCTACTGCCAGGAACCGACCCAAGGCACCCAAAGATGTTTCATGAGGATGCTCACTGCAGCATTACTTACAACACACAAGCCAAAGGCAACCTAAGTGGCCATCAACAAAAAAATGAATGAATAAAATTAGAGTCCTCGCAAACTAAGGAGTATCAAAAAGATAATCAAAAAGAATGAGATGGATTTATGCATGGTGGCAAAGCAAGCTATCTTTGATACACAGTTGAACCTTGGACAATACAGATTTGAACAAATCTACTCATATGTAGATTTTTTTCAATAAATACAGTGTAGTACTGTAAATGTATTTTCTCTTATGATTTTCTTTTTAAGATTTATTTATTTATTTAACAGAGACAGCCAGCGAGAGAGGGAACACAAGCAGGGGGAGTGGGAGAGGAAGAAGCAGGCTCCCAGTGGAGGAGCCCGATGTGGGGCTCAATCCCAGAACGCCGGGATCACGCCCTGACCCGAAGGCAGACGCTTAACGACTGCGCCACCCAGGGGCCCGCTCTTATGATTTTCTTAATATTTTTTCTCTAGCTTAGTCTACTGTAAGAATATATAACATACGTAACATATAAAATACGTGGTAAAATTGACTAAATATTATCCGTATGGCTTCTGGTCAACAGCAGGCTATTAGTAATTAAATTTGGGGCGAGTCAAGAGTTATACAAGGATTTTTGACCGCATGGGGGGTAAGTACCCCTAGCCCCCATGCTGTTCAAGGGCCAGCTGGAGTTAAATGAAAAAAGCAAATCACAGACAATGCGTAATTCCATGTTATTAAAGGAAAACCCTTTTATATACACATTTATATGTTCACACATTTGTGAAGGATGGAAAAGCATGTTGAAAAGCTACAAACCCATCTGCAAATTGTGGCTGCCTGGGGGCTGCTTGGAAAAGAAAGGGGGTTTATGGAAGGAGTGGAGTTAAAATAGGATTTTCCATGTTTATTACACTTCATTATTTAAGTTGCTGGTACATATTGATAATATTTTTTAGGGACAGAAAACCAAAAAATCCACCCAATGTGTGTCAAGTTGCGCTATGTGGCCTTCATGACACCACAGTAAATCACATTCTAAAAGGCTGTTGCAGTACAGCGGCCAAAAGGAAAAGCCGTGTGGAAAGTATCTATCTTGGTTCCAAGAACAGATTCAAACTACACTGAGATGGCAGGGTTAACAGGCAAGGCCTATAGGGGGACCACCTGTGGCTCTGGCCACTCTGACCAGGAGGCAGGAATAGGACAGAGTTCCCTATTTTTAGGGTACATGAGAATCGCCTGAGCCACTTGTTCAAAAGCCTCCTTCCCTCCCTTTCAGCCTTTCCCAGCCTAACAAACAGGCAGGACAGCACTTTCTTCTGCAGAGGCAAAAGGATCCAGGTCCCCTCGGAGAGCTAATCACCACTGCAGTGCTTGACAAAGAGAGCAGGGTAGCCTTCAGCTCAGTCAGGAAAAGTCTTCTGAGCAAGATTAACACCCAGTGGGTTGAGAGACAACATCTGCAAGGGCAAGGGTGCAACAGGGCTAGGACCTGAACACCAGGAGCCACCCTGCCATGGCACTTCCCAGCCCATCCCGGTGCCCAGGCAGGAGGGTACAGCAACTACTACAAGGAGCTACGAGCCTGGCAGAGGTTCCACCAGCACCAGCCTCTACTAGCTGTGTTTTAACTTTGCACAAGCCTCTGGTAAACTTAGACTCCCAGGGTCTCATTTTGCCCATCTATAAAACGGGGCTAACAGTAGTGCCTTTCTACTGGAATGACTGCAAAGATGAAGTAAGCAGGGGCGCCTGGGTGGCACAGCGGTTGAGCATCTGCCTTCGGCTCAGGGCGTGATCCTGGCGTTATGGGATCGAGCCCCACATCAGGCTCCTCCGCTATGAGCCTGCTTCTTCCTCTCCCACTCCCCCTGCTTGTGTTCCCTCTCTCGCTGGCTGTCTCTATCTCTGTCAAATAAATAAATAAATAAAATCTTAAAAAAAAAAAAAAAGATGAAGTAGGTAGGCAGAGCATGTAGGAATGTCTGGCACACAGTGAGTGCTCCAGAAATGGCAGCGCTAATCATAATGCATTATTCTGGATATTCTTTTTTTTTAATACTTTATTTATTCATTTGTCAGGGAGAGAGAGAGCACAAGCAGGGGGAGCAGCAGGCAGAAGGAGAAGCAGGCTCCCTGCTGAGCAAGGAGCCCCATGCGGGACTCAATCCCAGGACCCCTGGGATCACAACCTAGGCCGAAGGCAGACACACTTAACCAACTGAACCAATCAGGTGTCCCTATTCTGGATATTCTTTGTTTGCCCTCCGGATCCACTTTCCACCTCTATCCTGATCATTATGGACCTCTATCAAAGGCTATGGTTGGTTTTGGCCAACAGGAGGCACCAGTCAAAGATGGGAGAGCGCGGCTGGGGTACTCGTTCCCTAAGCTCCCTCCCTCCTGGGCCTCAGGTGGGCACTGACTACTTTCCAAGGCCACAGCTCCTGCCAAGGGGCCCCATCCAGGTTCCAAAGGACCCAGAGTGGGGGTGGGGAGACACATCACTTGTCAGGTGCTCCACATTCTGCTCACACTTTTGCAAACGATCCTTTCATTACACTTTCTTTGATGACCGCACATAAGTGTGCACCTGATTCCTACAAAGACCCTGACCAACATGGCAATCCCTCCATCACCATCACCATCCTGAATTTCCCTTAGAAAGGGAAAATTGTAGGAAAGCCTTTGGTTCTGCTGTTTCTCTTAACAGCATCTGAGGTGGTTTGAGCAGAACTGGGCCAGCATATAGGAGCATCAGACCAGCCAGGGATTAGAATTTTAAAAAAGCACCTCCCCCAACTCTGGGGACCAGGAAAAGCAAGTTCCCCAGTAGGAGGCCAGCCCAGCTCTGAGAGCCCATATATTGGGCCAACACCATCAGAAGCCTCCCCACAGACCCCCATCCCACACTTTCTCACGAAAAAGGCAGCCCCTGGTTAGGTCTACAGGATGCTGGCAAAGCCAACGTCCTGCGCTCTGGTAGCAAGTCTGTGTTCCCAGTGCAGCTGTCCTTCCCTCCCACTCCACGACAGTCTCACACCGGGCAGCCCAGCTTCCTAGCATTGCTTCTATTTTAGAACACTCTGGGAGGCAGGCCACCACCAGCAAAGCCTTCCAGAAGAAACTTCAAGACAATGTAACTGACTTGGGGGCACCCATCAAGGGAAGAAAAGCCCGGGCTGCAGGCAGCACGCCAAGGTCTGAGTCCCAGGCGCACACAGGGCTGCCGCCTGGCCTCAAACTCCTCAAGTTCCCTGGAGCCTCACTACCTGGCTTGACCCAGTGGGGTTAAAACAAACAGTGCTTGGAAAGGTAGATTTGGGAGTCAAGCAGCCCTGAGTTCCAATACCACTCCACAACTCTCTAGATACGTGGCCTTTTTCTTTTTTCTTTTCTTTGTGAGTACTTAATTAGATTGTTAACATAAAATACTTAATACAGGGGCACCTGGGTGGCTCAGTCATTAGGTGTCTGCCTTCGGCTCCGGTCATAGTCCCGGGATCCTGGGATCAAGCCCTGCGTCTGGCTCCCTCCGTCTGGCTCCCTCCTCAGTGGGAAGCCTGCTTCCCCCTCTCCCACTACCCCTGCTTGTGCTCCCTCCCTGTCTGTCAAATAAAGTCTTAAAAAAAAAAAAAAAAACTTAATACAGTGAATAGTATCTGGGAGATATGCAACAACCACAGTATTTTGGTAGCGGTTTACATTTTATATATTTCTTATTATAATTACCAATGCTATGCAAGTTATCAAAAGGTCACCCTCAACCACAGGGTCCAGAGTCCTCCCTGACCACAATGAGGTATTGTTCAGCGGAATATTCTCCAGGTCAGTCCTAGAATGCCTCCTACCTCATTGCAGGAAAAACTGACCTTTCTCCTGACACCCAGAGTCATTGTCCTTGCAACAAAGAGGAGTGACTCCACTGACTGCAATCCACTGCAATCCACTGACAGCCAGCCTACACCCAGCCATACACATGTTCACTCCGACCAGTGTGAAAGAAGAACACTCCCCCGCTGAACAGCAAATTCTACCTTTCAAAATGCGATCACATCTATTAGCTCGTCGAAGTGGCCCCTTGGTATGGCAACCTCAGTGTGAAACCGCCAGCACTGAAACTAGCCAGGCCACGCCCTGGATCCCAACTCTGGGCTCAAGCCTCCTGACCCATGAAAAGGAAACAATAGTACCTCTCGCCCAAGGCTTGCAGGATGGTGGATTCAATGTCACAGAGCATATGTGAAGCCCCCACGAGGGTGCTGAGCAGGCTCTCAAGAACGACTGTTTTGATGACGATGATCACAGTGGAGACACTGAGGAACAAGACTGACTTGACCTGTGATCCAGTGGCTCACATCAGAGTGTCGTGAACTCAATGTGCTTTCCGAGACTCTTTCCAGACAGTTCTGGGTAAAGGGCACAGATACCCAATCACCCATACCCCCAGGGAGCAAGCAGTGAAAAGAGGGATTGTGCCCAGGCCCAGCTGAGGATCCCACTGGCCACATTTCCTCAGCGGCTACCAGAGGACTCTGTAGGGAGTCCAAGGCTACAGACCCTCCAAGTACCCTGAGGGGCTGCCTACAGGCTTGGGCTGGCTCTCAACCACACACATCCCTCTCTCAGTCACCACCAACCAAGAGGTCAGGCCATGAGAAATTGCACCAAGGGCAAAGTGAACTGCAGGGCCTTGGGAGCACCTTACTGGTAAAGGTGTGGGTCAACGTCCCTCCTTACCACCAGCTCGAAGCGTACTGTCCACATCTGCCTAGCACCCATCAGGACCAGCAGCCCACAGGCAACTCCTCACTATATGGTCCCGCTAAGCTGCTGTGTTTGTGTCTACAGATAGTCCCTATTATAGTATAGAATATATTCTATTACAGAATAGGATACAGAAATAAAACTAAGTCATCAACTGAGAGCAGTACCCCCTCCCCAGGGTCAAGCTCACTCTGGACAACTCCCGCAGAAGTTACCAACCCATCCACCATCAGAGAAGGGTAAAGGCAGAGGTCCAAAACCTTAGGGGAAACCATTCACCTGGGTCACCCTCCCCCGCAGGCCCAGCAACACCAGTTCTACAGGTTTCCCACAGGACGTGAAAAGTCACAGAATGAAGGTAACATGTTTAGAGCAGTGATTTCAAATTAGGACACAGTTTTACGTCCCAGCGCTCTAGGGCTGTACATTCCACTGCAGCTCTTGAAACATGTGTGACTCTCTGCTAAGCAAGGCTATTTTCTGGAAGCGAATGAGATGTGTGTCCTTAGAAACGATGTCCAAGATCAAGAGACTACGGTCTGGGCCTGCAGCCACTTACGTTATGTATGCCCATTCAATAATTTCACAAATACTCAACGAGCACCTACTATAAGCCATGTGCTGCAATGCAAAAAACTATCCTTCCATCAGGAAGGGTGAGTTGCCTCTTGGATAAAAAGCAAGAGTGCCTTTACCCCCCCAGACCCTTCTCGCACCTACTGTGCGCCAAGTGGCACCACCCCAGGCACTGAAAACAAAGCTGCACAGGGCTTAAGCCTAACACTGTAAACTCAGTCCAGAGCTGGGGTGGAGAAACAGGGCTAGCCCTGGGCAGTCTGCCCTGGCCTTGCCAACTGAGTATTATGCAAAGGAAGGGTCCATTCTCTATCCCCCCCAGAGAGGTGAGGCTGGTCAAGGGCTAGGCTTCCCTCAGGTCAAACAGAGCTAGGCTTCCCTCAGCTCTGCACCCACACGCAACTTCCTGCTTCAGCCTGACCTTATCTATCTATAAACTTAGAAGATTTTTCATGAATTATCCTGAAAATTACTCAATGCCTGGCACACAGGTGCTTAGTAATAATGTTTAAAATAACAGTGGCTGGCTCTGTTTATTGAACCCTTTCCAGAACACCACATGGGGTAAAAATGGTCTGCAGAAGACGGGCTAATCTTCCCAAAAAGCCTCAAGGCTGTCAAGGTTTCTACCGAAGGCTCTGCGTTAACCAACTCATTTCATTCTTCCCAAAAGCCCAACGAAGTAGAGCTATAATTGCTCCTATTCTGGAGATGAAAACTCAGGCTTAGTATCGCCCCGGCTGTGTGACCTTGGACAAGTCACTAGGACTGCAGCCCTGAAATCCAAGGGCCCTGAACCACTTTCGTGAAAGCACCGCCACACTCGGTGAATGAATGAGCAAACGAACCAGGAATCCCTCCTCAGGCCAAGGAGGCCACATCCTCTCCCCGCAGGGCGTCCTCCCCCAAGGCCTAGCCTACTGCCCAGGCCCCAGAGGCCTAAGTCGACTCTCAGCCTCCGGTTCCGCCCCGTAAGAAGCTGGCACCGGCGGACAAGTGCCGGGCGCCAGCTTCTCTGGGCGTGGACCAGACAGGCTGGACAAGGCGTGTGGAGCTGGGAGCGAAGGGCCACGGTCGTCACAGGAACTCATCCCCGCAGCGACGGCATGGCCCTCACAGGTCCGTGGGCCGAGCCCGGCGAGCGTGGGTGGCAGGCGGTCCCCCGCCCGACCCGCGCTGGCGGGCTCCAAGGCCAGAGGGCGCCGCCGGGAAAGGTCACCTAGACCTGCAGCCAGCCTGGCCTTCCCGCAGCGGCCCGTGCCCTTCCGCCCGCACGTCCCCGCAGGCTCGAGTCCCAGCCGCAGGCGCCCCCTGACGTCCGGCCTCCCGCTCCCCCGCCCGCGCCCGCTTGCCGCCGGCCCGCGCGGCCTGCTGTGCCCGCCGCTGACCCGCCAGGCCCGCGCGGGGCGCTCCCGCTCCCTCGGTGGGGCCCGACTCTCGGCCCCTCGCCCACGCCCGCTCCACCCCGCACCGCCTTCCCCTCAGCTCCCCGGGGCCCGGCCCGCGACCCTGGGCGCCCGCAGAGCGCCGGCCCCTCTCCGAGGCGCCTACCTCACAGGCGGTGGCGGCGGGCTCGGCGGCTGCTACCGCGGGGGCTGCAGCAAGAGGAACCGAGCGAGCGGCTGGGCCGAGGGCGGGACTGCGCGGACGGCGGCGGCGCGGACCCGCCCCAACCCTGCGCGCCGGGACCGGCGAGCTCCGCCCCTGAGCCCGCCCCGGACACCGCCCAGAGCTGGGCCCGGGTCCCCAGCCCCTGCGGGCCGGCACCCTTACCTTCCTGAGCCCTCGGTGCCCGCCGCGGATGCGTGTGCCCACGCGGTGTGCGGGCACGCGTGAGAGCTGCGTGCGCCCGGGCACGGGAACGAGGCGGCGTGAGGGCGGACGTGCGCAAGATGTGTGCGTGCGCGGGGACACGCGTGCCGGCCGCCCGTGCGGACCAGTCTTGGCTGGAAATCCGCCGGGTTGAACCCTGCGTAGAGGGGGGAGGGTCTTCCGGTTCGCTGAGCCAAGGCCGGGGGGGATCCTGGGCCCCCATCCCGACCTCGGGGCTGGGAGACATCCGCCCTCCCCCGGGAGATGATGCGGCGAGCGGTGTGGACCAGCGCCCAGCCCGGGTGGCCTAGGTGACCCCCGGGACCCCTACCCCCGCAAAGCCTGCTCGGGGTGTTAAATGGGGCTCCGTGCCCCCGGGGGCAGTCCCAGCCCCGGCTGGGGGACTGGGCGTCCGAGGCGGCGGGGATTCGAAGGAGAGGCCATGACTGTCGCTCCCCGCTCTGGGCTCCCGGCTCCCGCCTCCCGACGCACTGTCTCCCGCGCCTCTGACCCTTGCTCGCGCCCGGTCAGGCTCACCGAGCCCTGCGGCGGCCGAGGGCAAAACGCTGACAAAACTCCCCTGTGCGCCGAATTTACACTCCAGTTTAGCACTTTTTCCCTGGAGCGAAACTGCTAGTAGCCATTTTCGGAGCATTTTGAGAAGTGAAAAAAGTAAATTGCGTTTCGCCGGACTGTCTCCCGCTGAGTCTCCCAGCACGCAGACGTAATGCAGGTTCTGGCCAGCCGAGGGCCCCTCGGGGAACCCGCGTCCAGCAGGGGCCTGCCTCCCCGCGGGGCTCGGTTCAAGAGTGTGGCGGCGTCTCCCCGCCAGGCCTGGGCGGGTGGTCTCCTTCACCACGAATTACCACCGAGTGTTCCCAAGAATGAATCACTTCGTAGCTGAAGATTCTGCACGTCCTTCGCCTCAGCCAACAAACGTTCTCCAAGGCTTGAGGCGTCTGGAGCGCCGGTGGAGGAGGCGCCGGGCTACAGAATCAGGACACTCACTCACACCAGCGGCGGCACACATTCAAGGAGTAGGCAACTGGGGCGTGGGCAGAGGCAGTCAGGACAGGTTTCTGGAAAGAAAGCAGCTTAAATGGGAAAGGGCAACTGGTGTTCCAGTGGGGATGGGATGTTGAGGAAGAAGGGTGCTAGCTTATGGGGGGGGGGGGGCGGTGCAGACAAGTGCACTAGGCTCTGTAGAGGGCTCAAGTCTGATTGAAAATGGGGGCAAGCACAGCTAAACCCCTTGAGGTCCTGGAGCATGGAGGACCCATGCTAGCTAGCACTCTCCCCAGGCCCGTGAGCTGCTCCATGGCTGACTGGAGGACTCAGAGCTTCCCAACCTGGTGGTCCCCACTCTGCACGCAAAGGCGGCAGCACAGTCCTGGAGAGAGTGGGGCAAGGAAAGCCACTGGTCATGCATGAGTGCAGTACAGCAGAGTTTGGGAGAACAGGACCTCAGGGAGGCAGGGCAGACCAGATGGCTCTATGGGAAGATGGGGCTCTGGAAACCTCACATGAGCTAGGAGCACATGCCTCACCCAGTGTAGTCCAGATATGAAGCTTGGACCAAATGTCCTAGGGGCTCCCACCTCTCCAGCACTCCTTGCCAAATCCCCTTTCAGGACCCTCAACATGGGAAGAGTTACCTATGTCCCACCTGCTCTGGGTCCCTTCTGGGCCTCCCCTAGGTGCTGATTAATCACATGAGTGCCCTTTGACTCACTGGCTGTGTGACCCCGGGCAACAGGGCTAATGGCTCAGCTTCAACTTCAGAGGGCTGTGACAAGTTTAAAATAGAAGACAGAACAAGTAAGCACTCAGAAAACAGTGAAGAAACATGACGGGACATGGAATCCTCAGACCCTAGTGTTGATCCCTCCCCACCACAGCCCCAAGGGAAGAACTGAACAAGGCAATCTGTAATGCCAGGCTTAGCACCCCCACCCCCAGCTCCACCTTCATTCTGTCTTCCAGGCGTTTGGGCTGGGGGTGGGCACCTGACCCAAGACCAGCCAATCAGGTCCTCTCTTGCAATTATGAACTAATAAACCCAGGTCAGGTATAACAGTTTTTCTTTGGAGGGAATGACCCTTCTCCCCCTCCTGTCGGTCCACAAGCTTTGATGGAACTGACTCCATCCCTGCCTCCAGGGACCAATCAAAGCACCGCAGGCTACTGGCTACCCGGATTGAATTATGACCACCACCACCCCCCCAGCCAGACTTCCTGGGGCTTTTGAAATAAAGAATTGCCCTAAGAATGAAGCCAGCCCACAAAAGAGAGACAGAGACCAGATCCTGGGGACATCCCAAGATAAGCACCATAAAAAATTTTCTCCTACATATCCAAAACCACAAGTGTCCTTTATTTAAAACGGTTGCAAGAAGTGCCAACATCATAGCCATGATTTTTTTTAATTACATATACAGACACACAGAAATACGGGAAGGAAATTTATTAAGTATTAATGAAAGGTGTGTTTCAATTTCTAGGACTTTGTGATTATTTTTTTAAGATTTTATTTATTTATTTGACAGAGAGAGAGACAGTCAGTGAGAGAGGGAACACAAGCAGGGGAGAGTGGGAGAGGAAGAAGCAGGCTCCCAGTGGAGGAGCCCGATGTGGGGCTCGATCCCAGGCACCGGGATCACTCCCTGAGCCAAAGGCAGACGCTTAACGACTGAGCCACCCAGGCGCCCCTGGGACTTTGTGATTCTCGACTGTGAGTCCTGAGTTTGAGCCTCATGTTAGGTATAAAGATTACTAAAAAATAAACAAACAAACTTTAAAAAATCAATTAATGGGACTGAGTAGGTTTTTTTCCCTTTGACTCTTTCTATATGTCCCAAATATTCTTTTATGAGATATAAAACCTTTACTATTAAATGAGAGAACTCTTTTTTAAGAAAGCCAGATGAGGTTGATCAGGAGAGGTGGTATAAACTGATATAGTCCTGGAAAGCAATTAAGCAATATATAACAAGAATCATAAATCTAGTCCTTTGACCTGTTCCTGGGAACCTATGCTAAAGCAAACCCAAGAATGGGAAACACTAGCTTCAGAAAGATGTGTAGCAGCCCAGAACAGAATACAGCCTGGTTTCCAGCTTGAGCAAATTGAAGCTTATACACTCTATTTAGCATTCATAGCCTTGAGGAGAGACGGTCACAAAGACTTCCTATGGGGAAATATTTCTGTTGCAATGCTAATTGAAGGCAATCATATATTAGTGTTACTGCAACCATGACATTAAAAACTGCAGAGATAAACCATGGTAGACAGAATAATGACCTCCCAAAGAGGTCCATGTCCTAAGCACCCGAACCTATACATATATGTTACCTTACATGTCAGAAGGAACTTAACAGATATGATTATGTGAAGGATCTTGAAATGGAGAGATTAACCTAGGCTGTCCAGGTGAGCCCAATGTAATCACAGTGGTGTTATGAAGGAAGACAAGAGACTCAGAGTGAGAGAAGCTGATGTAACAACAGAAGCAGAGGTCAGAGAGAAAGATTGAAGATGCCTGTAGGTTGGCCTTGATGATGGCACAACAGGCCATGAGCCACGTGATGCAGACAGCTTCCGGAAGCTGGAAAAGAAAAGGAAACAGGTTTTCCGCTCAAAACCTCTAGAAGGAACCAGTCCTTGCTGACACCTTAACGTTAGCCCAGTGAGACTAATTTTGGACTTCTGACCTCCTGAACTGTGAAATAATAAATCTAAATTGTTTTAAGCCCCTAAGTCTGAGGTAGTTTTTTTACAATAGCATAGGAAACTAATACACAAACCTCGGAAGACAATACGGTAAATGATTTGTTAGAATGCTGTCTTAGCTCAGAATGCTAGAACAGAAAACCACAGACGGGGGGCTTCAACAACAGACATTACTTTCTCACATTTCTAGAGGCTGGAAGTCTGAGATCAGGGCGCCAGCGTGCTCGGGTTCTTGGTGACAGCCCCCTTCATGCGTACGTCCTCACGTGACCTTCCTTGGTATGAGCACAGGGAGGGAGGGAGAAGGGGCGAAAACGTCTGTCCTTTTCTTTTCATAAGGGCATTATTCATATCAAGGCGCCCCATCCTCATGACCTCATCTAACCCTAATTACCTCCCAAAGGCCCCACCTCCTAATACTATCCTGTTGGGGGTTACAGTTTCAACATTTAAATTTGGGGGAGGACACAAACATGCAGTCCATAATAAATGGCAAAGTTCCAAATGTTTTTGTTTGTGTTCTATTTTCTCTAAGTTCCAACTTTTAAACACTGTGGTAAACAAATTAAAATCAAACCATCATGAAAAGAGGCAGGATTTCTGCTGTATAAAACGACCTGTGATTTGGAATGAAGGTCTACTATTCCTTTATAGCAAACCTGGGCCTCAATCCAGGTCCAGCTCTGGTACTTGTAAGGGCCCCTGAGAGGGACACCAACGTGTGTGCAGGCACACATGGGTGTGAGTGTGTGTAGGGGGGGTTGTGGGTACTAAGAAGAACTGACTTGGGTTGGTATCCTACCAGAGACCTCTGAGCTAAAAGAAGGCAAGAGTTTATCCTTTTTACTGGGTCCTGCAAAAGATGAAGAAAACCAGGAAAAAATCAGCTAGGATCCCTTTGTACTGCAAGAGACAGGGAACCCCTTTTCCAGACCCCACCAGTAAGTGGACACATGCAGTGTGCCCTGAAGACAGACACAGAAATGTCTCTTGCCCTTGACTTTCATGCACTGCTCAAAGGTCTGGGACTTGAGGAAGAATTTCCCAGTTTCTACACCATGGCCTCTGCTAACAGGCAAAACAGTGTTTGAAAAGCGGGCGAGGTCAGAGGGAGTTGAAACAGCCTGGGATCTGGTACCAACCCAGTAGGGCTGCCCCAGGGGTGCTTGCTTCCAGGCACTGTCTGTCCAAGGTTGCCATGACAGGTCCTGTGGCTTACACACTGCACAAGGGGATGTGTGGAGCTGAGAACCTGTCCAGACATGGCTCATGAAGCCTTGGGTCCTGACCCATTTGTGTCAGCCACGAGGAAGCAATTATGTTTCTGCTTCCGGGTGCCTTTTCACAATCTGCATAGAGGCATCACGTGGCAGCTGAGGCATGCTCTTGACCCTGTCTTTCCCACAGCTTGTTCCTTTCTCATTCTCAGCTAACATGGAACCTACTCAAAGCTGCCTTTTCTTCCCATGCAATCTAAAGCAGGTTCTTTTCTCCCCCCTGTACTTACTCTGAGATCAGCCCTTTGTTTCCTTAATAGCACGTAGCTCACTTAAAAATTATTTCACAGTTGGTTTGCTCTTTATTCACCATCTCCTCCTTAGAATACTGTTCACATTGCAGGTGCTCAGTAAATGGTGAGTAAACAAATGTCTAAATAGATGGTGAGTGGCACACAGCAAAAGAGAGGTGACTGACCTGGAGTGGCTTACTCCTCCCTCTAGGCAGGTGGCACACTCTGGGGACAGCTGTTCTCAGTCCTGGCCAGACAGCTAGGAATCATGCCCATGGGTTGTCAATCATCCAGAAAGAATGGCCTCAAAGACTTGGTGTGGGCAGAGGGCTGTTTAATCTGCCTGTGGGATAAAGAATTTAACCTCACCTCATTCTAAGAGAGGCCTGGAACTTGCCCTTAGCTTCTAGAAAATAATCTCTGAGCCCTTGCAAGGTCATGCCTGATAGGAGTATCTTCATTTAGGGTGAGGGCTGGCCAGACAGGATAAACTAACAATGTGATTTAGGGTGGGGACGGCTGCTAGATAAACTAACAATGTGATGTAGGGTGGGGGCTTTGAGTCACACAGTGGCAGCTGGACCTCCAGAGGGACTGGAAGCTGATGTCAGCTATGTGGACAATTGACTACAGAGCCCCAGTACATCTCTGGTCACCAAGGCTCGAGTGAACTTCCCTAGCTGGCAATATTCCATAACCATAACTGTGAGTATAATGGCCCTCAGTGAGTTCTGCAAGTCCTTCTAGCACACTGTTACATGTAAAGGTGATCTTGGAGACCCTGAAACTTGCAATCGGTGTCAGGGGGGATGGTTCTGTGGACTCTGCTGCCTCTTAGGTAGCACTTCCCCTAAGCCACCCTCCACCCCACTCACAATGACCCGGACACACATACCCTCTGTAGGAAGAGGACTGGCTTCTCCTGGTTTCTCCTGGCTGACCAAGGTCTGCTCAGACCCAGCCATCTGCCCTAGCTGAGACCACACTGCCTGCTGGTTCTTATTCCCCAAGGCCCCCCAAGGGGCTCCAGCACAGTAGTTGGCTTCCTCACTGGGCCCACCACCAGGGCCTCCCCCTCTGTCCTGGCTGGTGGGAGGGACGTTCTTGCTGACCTGGGCGGTGACAGGTAGTCAGGCAAAAAATCAGCAGCCAGGTTGGCTACTGAACCAAAGCATTCCTGCCATTGCCTCCGCCCCAGTCTCTCATGCCCCGCCCCCCATGACCTACTGTAGTTTTTGCTGGAGGAGACATTGTGGGGCTTGGGCTGACATCAGGGTTTTCTTTGGAAGTGCTGTAGTTTTTTTCTTTCTTTCTTTTTCTCTTTCTTTTTTGTAAAGATTTTATTTATTTACCTGACAGAGCACAAGCAGGGGGAGCAGCAGAGGGAAAGAGGGAGAAGCAGGCTCCCGGCTGAGTAGGGAGCCTGACGCAGGACCCAACCCCAGGACCCCAGGACCATGACCCGAGCCGAAGTTAATGGACTGAGCTACCCAGGTGCCCCTGCCGTAGCTTTCCTAAAACTATTAGGTCTCTCCTTCCTCTAATGCCCACCATCTCCCCTCACTGTCCAGGTGGGGACCACGGACCCAGAGACACAGCCCCTCCTGTCAGCACCAGCACAGCCCAAGGGAGCAGCAGCCTCAGATGCCTCTCCAAGTTCAGAAGTTTCAGGTTCAAATCTAAACTTAGCAGCCCCGCTGCCCTGGAATTACAAAACAAGTTCTTCCATGACTCTTACGTAAGAAGATTAAGCCCTTTATCCCTCCCTTTCCCTCCCCAGTTCCTCCTCAACCCTGGGGAAATACTGGCTTCCCATTAACTGTACCAAGGGCCTCCCCATATCAAGGACCCCATCTCCTCTCTCGATTCCACACGTAGTAAATCTGCAGAAGGAGAGACCCAGTTCTGCTTCCACTCTGCCTGCTGTGGTTTAGGCATGATCCTGCCCAACTCCAGGGGATTGGACCATGTGATCTCTCCAGGGTCCTGAGCATCAGGTTCCTCAAAAGGTTAGGAAACTGGCCTCCTTTCCCAGAGATTATGGAACAGACTGCTTGTTTACAAAGCCTTCTAAGGGAAAAAAATAAATAAAGCTACCAAGGACTTAAGAGACACAGGTGGTTTACAGGAAAACCAGCCCCCAGAAACACAAACTTAGAACACAGAACTGGAAAGCAGCATTTCTGAAAATGTGGTGCACGTGAGAATCACCTCGAGGGCTGCTGGTACATGCAGGTGGTGGGGTCTCCCCACTCAAGGTGCTCCATTAATATTTTGGGGGTGGGGCCACCACCCGCATTTTTCAGAAGAACCCAAGTGGTCCTCAGAGAAATGCTGTGACCTTACATAACCTCACAGAGAGAAATTCAGAGTGTGGCTGCTCCAAACACCAACTCCCTGAAGGGGGTTAAAAAAGATCAATTCAGAACATTTTTATTTATGGCCCTCTTCTTCGGGACCCAGTATCCGTGTGCTGTAAAGTGGGATGACTCCCTAGGAAGATGCTTCGCTTTTTGCCCTATAGCCTGTCCCTCCGCTCAGACTTCATTTGTTCAGCCAAAATTCATTGCGGGTTCCTATTTTCCAGACACTGCCCTAAGACGTGGCAATATAATATAATGGTGGGTATAAACACTGTTCCTTTCCTTGTGCAAAAGACAGACTTTGCTCAAATAGCTATACAAATCTACATGTAATGATGAACTTTGGTAAGTGCTGTGGAAGAAAGTTTCTTAGGAACATTCATTCATTGAACAAACATGTACTGAATTCCTACAATGGGCCAGGTGCTCTTGTGCTAAGTCTTCAGTACCTGAGGACTTAGCACAGAACCAAAGAGACATAGTCCCTCCCCTCTTGGGGCTTACTGTACATGGACAAGACTACAAGTTAGCCAATAAATATGAACTATAATGTCAAGTGCAAGTAAATGTCCAGTAGAAAATTAAGGCGGTGTAGGGGTAGAAAGCAGTGGGGGGAGGGTCTACTCAGGACAGTCAGGGAAGGCCTGACCGGGGACTTTTAAGCAGAAATGTAGTAAGTGAATCTTTCATGGGGAGGCTGACCTGACCTGAGGGTGGTGGGCATAGTGGGTTGTCTGCAAAGATGGTGGCCAGTTTCTCCCAACTGTCAAGAGTCTCTCATCAAGAGGTGGGGTCTACTTCCCCTCCTATTAAAACTTGGCTGGCCTTGGCTCCTGCTCTGACCAACAGAATGTGCTGGAAGGAACAGTGTGCCAGTTCCAAGCCTAAACTTTAGAGGCCAAGGAATTTCCCTTCTTTCTCTAGCCCCAGTCCCCCAGATATGTTCAACTGCCCTGCAGGAGAGAGACTCCCAGCTTCCTCCCCACCCCCATTCTCAGCCCCAGGTACCAGATATGTGAGTGTAGCCATGTAGAACATTCCAGCCCTGGCCAAGCTTCCAGCTCAATGAGGCCACAAGTGTTTGACTTCAGGCAACGCTGCATGGAATAGAAGAGTCCAACAAAGCAACTGCATTGGCCTAGGCTTGGGATGAGGGGGGCTCAGACAATGGTGAAAACAGCAATGGAGGTGGGAAGGTAGATGAAGTAGACTCATAGAGGAAGCACAACCTGTCAGACTCAGCGATGGAGGTGATGTTTCTGGCTGTGTAACTAGGGCTTTTGCTGTCCCTATGGAGCTGGGGGCGCAGAGAAGGGGCAGGTGTAGCAGAAGATGGTAAGTTTGGGTTTGGCCATTGGAGGTGCCAACCCCCTGCCCTATCCCCCATCAGTCCTCACTCCCCCACCTCTCCTACCCCCACAAGGGTAGACTGTGGGAAGGGGCTGCCTGTGGGATCACCAGCAGTCTGGCCAGGGGGAATGGTTGAGGAACAAGAAGCTGGGCATGACCCCATCTCAAAGGGTCCCTGTCCTGATACAGACCCTTGAGGGCCAAGCCCAAATCAGAGGATTTCTAAGGAGGAGGGATCATAGCATCTGCAGGAAAAAGGAAGAGAGAAATAAGTTGGCCTGATTTTTTTTTTTTTAACAAGCACATCACTAAACATTTGACCAAAATGATAGGAAAATGCCCTGTTCCCACTGTCTCCCCTGGTTACTGCACACCCTGGCTGGCCTTATTTGGGGCTTCCCTGGCCCATCCTTAAGGAGAGGACTTCATGGCCAGCCCTGCTGCCGCCCACCTGCCAGGCAAGTTGCGGCTCTGTCCCTGGGTCTGTGTTGCCATGGGAGCACTCCCAACCATCCACCGACAGGTGGCAGCACACACCGTGCCTGTCGCCCAAATGGTTCTGAAGAACACCTCAAGAGGGCCCTTCCTGCGTGAGACGGGCCTCAGTGTCCCTCTTGTACATCCTCGGTTCATCTTCATGCAAAGATTTCAGGCTCAGTAGGGTGCTGGACTGGTTTTCTCACCCAACTCTATGGGCAGTGCCCGGGGGCATTTGGCAACATTGGAGATGTTTTTAATTGTCACAACAGGGGAGGATGTGGTGTATTGGCCTCCAGTGGACAGGGGCCTGGGATGCTGCGAAATATTTTACACAAGACAGCCCCCCACAACAAAGAATGATTTAACCCAAAATATAAACAGTGCCAAGGTTGAGAAACACCGATTTAATCAGATTCTCAAGTGTTGGCCCATGCAGTCTTAGACATCCCTGGATCAGGGCCCACTACACTAGGCTGATTCTAGCCTCCCCTCCCCCAACCAGCCTCGAGCTCTCCCTCCTGCACCTGCAGCATCTCCCTCCTCCTTCCTTCAGACCTCCCCTTATTCATACCTCAATTTACAATTCCTGGGCAGCAAGCACGTCCAAGGCACTGTACTGGCCCTAGAGAGACCATGGGGGACAAAAGCAGACACAGTCCCTGCCTTTCTTGAGAAAAGCTCACAGGCTGCAGGGAGAGACAACATTTGCAAATGTAACAAGTGCTATGCGGGCACAAACAAGGCACTAAAATACCAAGTAATACAGAGAAGATCAGCTTTAACCAAGCAGTTTGGAAGGGTCTCTGAAAAGGTGACAGCTCAGCTAAGGTCTGAAGAAGGAATGACCCTCTTTTATTGAAGAGACAATAAAACCAACAGTAATATGCATTTCTTTAGAGTATTCACAGTCCTCTCACCACCCACCTACTATAACTGCAACTATGTTCTCTTTTGTATAATAAATGCATTCCTAGACCTTGTCCATGTCTTTGCTACAGCATTTCAACCATCCCTCAAGTGTTTATGATACACACTTGGTGTATATACACATACACACACACATATATATAATGTTGTATCCTATCTTTCCCCGGTTTTGCTCTATGGTTTGGTGATGATCATTTGTAACAGGTTCAACGTTACAGCGAAGATTTTCTAAACGGTTCCCCAGTTATTCATGTATACCACGGTAAGGGACATCCATATAATCATATAAAGCTTCAGGAATCATGCTCGGCTCACCAATTCCACTGGCTTGGAGTCACCCTTCCTCCTCTTGCCTCCTGTGAGTGTCCACCGAAGTAGGTGAGATGACCACCATCTCAGGTGGGAAGGGTCCTTGAGGCCAGGCAAGCCTGGGGTGGGCACATCAGCGGTCGTCAGGGAAAAAAGTAGGGATTCCTAGGCCCTGCCCCATTCACCCCCTCAGGATCCCATAGGCCAGTGTGGAGGGTTTATAGTAAGTCCACTAATCCTTTCCCAATCCTCTCTTCATAAAGGTGGATCCTAAATCCCCTCTCCTTGAATGCAGACCAGAGTTTTCAGTGACTTGCTTCTAATGACAAAATGCAGCGGAAGTGACGCTGTGTGACTTCCAAGGCAGGTGTGAAAAGACATGGGAGCTTCTACCTTGCTGTCTCTAGGATTATTCTCTTAAGAGAAGCCGACCGCCATGTCATAAGGACACTAGAGCAGCCCTGCGAGAGGCCCACGTCGGGAGCAATGGAGTCCTCCCATCAGCGACTATTCCTTGTGTTCAGGACAGTCCCAGTTTGTACAGTCAAAGTCTCACAATTGAAACCTCTTAGGCTAGTCCTGTGCAAGTGGAGACAAGTGGACACCCTAATGGACGGCATTAATTTGCAGCCTCTTGAGGGAGCCCCTTTGGAGGCCAGTCTTCCAGCCCAGCCTTCAGATGACCACAGCCCTGGCCAACATTTTACTGCTGCTTTCTGAGAGACTGAGCCTAACAGCGCAGCTGAATCACTCCTGAACCCTCACTTACAGAAAGTATGCAACATCATAATGGTTGATTGTTTTAAGCCCTTACCTTTGGGGATCATTTCTTATACAATAGTAGTTAAGTAATATACCTAGGACTTATCACGTGTCTTGGTCTATGAATCAGATTTGGTCTATGAATCAGCATCTGTGAACCATGATCTGGTCTTACTCCCTAAAGCTGCACGTTCCAATGGAACTTTCTGCAGCAATGGAAGAGTCATATGTCCGTGCTTGTCCACGGATGGTACTAGCCACCTGTGGCTACCAAGCATTAGAAATATGACTGAGGAATTGAATTTTAAATTTGATTTAATTTTAACGGATTAAACCTGAAATAGCACATGTGTATGCTTCCATGAATGTAACATTCTCAAAATAACATTATGGAGATGGAAAACAGAAGCGGTTACCAGGGACTAAGGGTGGTGGGGGGAAGGGTGGTTGGCGACTCTGCAGGGGTGGCACATGGGAGAGCTTTGTGGTGATGAAGTGGTTCTGTATCTTGATGATGGCAGTGGTTACACAAATCTATATGTGTGAGAAAATGACGGAGGACAATACACACATTGTACCAATGTACATTTCCTAGTTTTGATATTGTGCTACAGTCATATAAAATGTAACCATTGAGGGAAGCTGGGGCAAGGGTACAGAAGACCTCGCTGCTATTTTTGTAGCTTCCTGCTGCAAATCTATAATTATTTCAAAATAAAAAGGTTTTTTAAAATTTACATATGAAATAAGCATAAAGCATCAAATAGCACATGTGGCTAGTGCCTACCATGTTGGACAGTGAGGTCCTAAATAATGTACAGGTCCCCCAACACTATCTTCTGGTCCTTTAGCGTCTGCTCAGAACTTCGATTGACAGGAAACTCACTGCCCCCACCAGGTTCTGTTGGGCATCTCCAATCATAAGAAAGCTCACACCAGAGGGTCTCAGGGTAGAAGAGTTTTCCCCTCAGCTCTTTGTGCTGGAATCGTGAATGAGGCCCAGATTTGCTGGAATGAGGCCTCTTCCCCAGGGCGCCCAAGGCTGGCTCAGTGGGAGGAGTATGAGACTCTTGATCTCAGGGTCCTGAGTTCGAGCCCCATGTTGGGTGTAGAGATCACATACATACATACATACATACAACTTTTAAAAAAGAAAGAGAAGAAAGAAAAGAAAATGCTTCAGCCACCGCTTCCATTACCATTACTCACTCATGAGCCAGACTAAAAGCCCCTCACCGTGCTGAGCCACCTTGTACGCTGAATGCTCAGCTCATCAAGGGAGTACTAAAGCCACATAGGGTTTTCAACGGTGAGGAACCTTAAAGACCTCCGGGTCTTAACCCTGCCTTGGAGATTTTACAATAAAAAAGAGGACTTGCAGTCAATCTACAGGGATTAAAGTCACTTAGTTCAAAAAAGCCTGCATTACCTGCGATGAACTTGAGTGTCCCCAAAGATATCGAAGTCCCAATCCCTGCCATCTGTGAATTTTACAGATTCCTTTTATATAGCCAAAGGGATTCAATTGAGGATCCTGAGAGAGAGAGATTATCCTGGATTATCCAGATGGATCCTGAATGCCATTGCAGGTGTTCTTATGAGAGAGTCGGGGAGGGGTTCTCTCGGGAAGGAGGAAGCCATGTGACAACGGAAGTAAGCTGCTGTTCTGGCGGCTTTGTTGATGGAAGAAGGGGTCTGAAGCCAAAGAACGCAGCTTCAGACACCGGAATAGGCAACGAAACAGATTCTGTCTCAGCGCCTTGGAGGGAGCATGGCCCTGACAACCTCGGTTTGGGAGCTCATGAAACCGTGTCAGGGTTCTGGCCTCCAGAAGTGGAAGACAGCCAATTTGTGCCGTGTTAAGCCACTAGATTTGTGGTCATCTGCTAGAGAGCAGCATTAGCAGACTGACGCGTTACCCCCCCAAACTACATCTGCACTTACCTTTTGAGCCAGCAACCCACTTCTAGGAATTGACTCTGAAGACACACCTCCAACAACACAATATATGCCTTCACAAGGCTATTCACTGCAGAATTGTATGCAATTGCATAATACTGGAAACCACCTAAGTGTCCATGCTCAGGAGAGTGATTGAATAAACTATGGTATATGACCACATAATGGAGTAGCTTGCAGCTGGAAAGAAGAATATGGAACCCAATACAAATTGATTCCCAAGAGATATTAAGTGAAAGAAGGAAAAATGCCAGAGAGTATCTATGGGGGGCACCTGGGTGGCTTAGGCGGTGAAGCGTCAGACTCTTGGTTTCAGCTCAGGTCATCTGATCTCATGGGTTGTGAGACTGAGCCCCAGGTCCAGCTCTGCGCTCGGCGGGGAGTCTGCTTGTCCCTCTCCCTCTGCCCCTGCTTGTCTCTCTCTCACTCGCTCTCTCTCTCTCAAATAAATAAATATATAAAATCTTAAAAAAAAAAAAGAATTTTCCCTTCATGAAAAAGGGAAGCAAAAATCTTATTGACATGAAGAAGTTTCAGCAATGCCATGCCTGAATTTATTTTTTTTTTAAAGATTTTATTTATTTATTCGACAGAGAGAGAGACAGCCAGCGAGAGAGGGAACACAAGCAGGGGGAGTGGGAAAGGAAGAAGCAGGCTCATAGAGGAAGAGCCTGACGTGGGGCTCGATCCCAGAACTCCGGGATCACGCCCTGAGCCGAAGGCAGACGCTTAACTGCTGTGCCACCCAGGCGCCCCCATGCCTGAATTTAAAATCTATATTGGAACAAAAGAATGACTTAGCCAGTCACTTAAATTTCAGCACTTAGTGAATGCTGATTAATAATTAAGTTCAGGGGCGCCTGGGTGGCTCAGTTGTTAAGCATCTGCCTTCAGCTCAGGTCATGATCCCAGGGTCCTGGGATGGAGCCCCGCATCTCATCAGGCTCCCTGCTCAGCGGGGAGTCTGCTTCTCCCTCTCTCTCTCTGCCCCTCCCCACCACTCATGCTATTTCTCTCTCCCTCTCTGTCTCAGATAAATAAATAAAATCTGAAAGAAGAAAGAAAGAAAGAAAGAAAGAAAGAAAGAAAGAAAGAAAGCAAGCTTGAGATGTGTGTATATGGGTCTACATGGATGTATATTTTCTAGCTCTGTCCATGGAAGAAGAACTAGAAGTAATGATGTTCCAGCAACGGTGAGTCCTCCAAGGACCCAGATCTTGATTTCTATGCACCATGCTCTAATACATCAGTCAGGGCTCCTTGAAAAAATGGCTGGGCCCAGGGCTGAGGCCGAGGAAGTACAAGATAAGCCTGGTATATCTTATAGTTCCAGAAATTACAACTTTGCTAAGGAAAAAAAAAAGGCGGGGGGATAGGTGTGCCCTGGAGCCCACCTGAAACATTCCCAACTGCCAAACCTGGGACAATTTTTTTTTTAAGATTTTATTTATTGGGGCGCCTGGGTGGCTCAGTCGGTTGGGCATTTGCCTTCGGCTCCAGTCATGATCTCGGGGTTTAAATAAAAAAATTTTTTAAATCTTAAAGATTGTATTTATTTATTTGTGAGAGAGAGAGAGAGCACAAGCAGAGGGAGCAGCACACAGAGAGAGAAGCGGGCTCCCCACTTAGCAAGGAGCCCGACATGGGGCTCAATCCCAGGACTCCAGGATCGTGACCTGAGCCAAAGGCAGACGCTTAACCTACAGAGCCACCCAGCAAGCCTGGGACAATTTGACCAACAAAATAAATAATGATATTAATGAATTATAACCCACAGAATAAATGTCCATGAATCCATACAGACATAAATAAATATTAAATAAATACATAGGGGAGAAGGGACAATTTTTCTTTATATTAGAATCCCCAAAAATAAATTAATAATGGAAACAGAAAATCACCACTTGCCAGGTGAGCCTGGCTGGCCCAGCTGGTAGAGCATGGGACACTGGATCTTGGGGTCATGAGTTCAAGCCCCATGACGGGCGTAGAGCTTACTTAAAAAAAAAAAAAAAAGAAAGTACATATTAAATCACATCTATGTGCCAGGGGCTGTGCCAGAGCTTGGAGCATTGTAGTAAATGCTACATACATCCTCTACCCTTAAGAAGTTACAATGTATGGGGTTCACAAGAATAAACAGGAAACAAACACATAAATGGCACATTTCAAATAGTGAAGATTGCAATGGAGGACACAAAATGGGGAGAATTAGGTGAGGGTCCTCTACTTAGGATGGTCAGGGAAGGCCAGAGCTGAGGCCTGAAAGAACTCGGAGAGTGCACCATGTAAATATCTGGGACAAGAGTGGTCTGAGCAAAGCAAACAGCAAGTGCAAAAGCCCTTAGGTGGGAACCAGTCTGACATGCTTGAGAAGCAGCAAAAAGTTGAGTATGGCTAGATGAAGCCACTGAGGGTGGAGTGCTAAGAAAGGAGCTTTGAAAGAAGGCAGAGGCAGAGCCTACAGGGCTTTGCCTGCCACGGTCAGGAGTAGAGACTATTTTTTGTCCAAATGCCAGTGACTCCTCCCCTCCATCCCAAACACCACTCACAATGTGCATATGCATGGGGCAGCATGGGGCAGACGCTCATGAGTTCAAAATAACTACGGCATCGTTCTGAAAACGTGAAAGGACTTTTGAAAAGATATCTCGATTCTCCCAAGCCTTTTCTCGGTTCGAACTGCTATTAAACCTTCATTTGTAGAATGTTCTGGAATATTCTCTGAGCTTTCATCTGGTTCAAACACATTCTGCACCAGTTAAGTCCTTCCACCCTTTGCTAATTAGCCCATAACAACTAAAGTAGTCCCGTTTACATCTTATTGATAATTAAGTTCCAGATCGACCTTGGATACCAAAACCTTGGGAGACAGAGTCAGTTAATAGACCTCCAGGTAATGCAAAGTGTGTCTCTGTTGATTTTTTAATATTTTCCCATAGATAAGACACAAAATGAACAAATGTGCATAGAGAACCTGGGGACTCCAATGAAATGTCCACAGACACTAATGTCAAGGCCAGATCACAGACCTGGTTCTTTATTCACAACATTCTCCA
Organism: Ursus maritimus; assembly: GCF_017311325.1. Classification (NCBI taxonomy): domain Eukaryota; kingdom Metazoa; phylum Chordata; class Mammalia; order Carnivora; family Ursidae; genus Ursus; species Ursus maritimus. Next base: position 58,912,505 of record NW_024426663.1, on the reverse strand, counting down.
CCCTGGTGATCATGACTCTGCACTCACTGGTCTCTGAATTTTCAGAGCACTGGAGTGGGTCCACACAAGGGGAGTGAAGCATTTTCTTCAGAAAGCTTCTGGAATTTCCCCCCCACCTACCCACCCTTGCTGGTGGGAAAGCACAGGACCCAGGAACCAACCTATCAGTGCTACAGTGATCCCTAACCCTGGCTTGACTTTGGTTTCATCCGGAGAGCTCTAAAAAAACATGGATGCCGGCCCCACCCCCAGAGATGATGATTTAATTGGTCTGGGGTGCCTCTCTTCCCTCTGCCCCCGACAGGAATATCGTGAAAACCCCCTTCTGGTGATTCCGCCGTGCACCAGCAGGGGCTGAGAACCCTCTGTGGCGAGGTGGAGAACCGGTTGCTATGAGAGAACTCGCCACCAGGAGGCGCTAGAAGCTGGCCAAAGAAGTGTGCCGGGCTAGAGCCTCACTCCCAAAACCTGAGTGCCTGGCAGGAGGCTGAGTCCTCAGAACTAGAGGTGTCCACACTAGCCTCTGGCCACTTGAGGTCGTATTCACCCTAAGGGTGTGGGATGTCGACCCAGAGGCGTTTCCCCTAGATTTCTAAGCTGTTCCTGGTGGAGCTTCCGTGGGGCTGCAAGGGGTCCCAGAAACGGTGCCCCATCACATATGGAGCACATTCCCACACACCTGTGATCAGGTCAACTAAGAAAACAAAAGGGGTGGGAGGCCTGGCTGGTTTAGTCAGTAGAGCACCCAACTCTTGATCTTGGGCTTGTGAGCTCGAGTCCCACATTGGCTGTAGAGATTATCTTTAAAAAGTGTGTGTGGGGGGGGGTGGTGTCAGTACCACCCTTTTAGGTGAAAGAGCTCCAGAAATACCAAAATAGGCCCCTCTCAGGGACCAGGAGTCCAGGGCCTCCTTCCCCTGGGTCCACAAGAAAGTTACGTCCCCTTTGAACCAAGAGAGACTTCTAAGCAGGCACCACACACCTTAAAAGCAGCAACTGGTTCCACATCTCTCCAAAATGCCCTTTGAAGAAAAACCCAATTACCCCAAATGAGAAATGGGGCACCTGAGCAAGTCATTTCTCCCTGAATTACCTCAGCTTCCTAAAAGCTCAGCATGGAGGGGTGTGAACCACTTTAAATCTGGTACAGAATTCTTTGTACACGTTTTTTCTCCGAAAAGACAGTCTATAGCTTTCCCTAGAAAGATTAAAAACACAAAAAATTAAGAAGTGTCAAACAGATGGATTTTAATAAAGAAATTTAAAACATTTAAGACCCAGTTAATTTATTCTGGAACAAATGTGGTCACTTTTTCAACTCACTGCCACGGGCCCCGCTGTAGGGGAAACACTGCCAAGGCCTTTCGTTGGTGGTTCCAGGACTTGATCAGCCCAGGACCTCCTTCTAAACATCTCTCGTCACCCACAGGCGCCAGGCACGATGGAGCTCATCTTGCTTCTCTCATCTCTGTGACTTCTCTCCTTGGGGGGTGGGTGTCAGAAAAGAGACTTCTCTGCCTGTGAGCTGAAAATTCCTTGGACTAATCTTTTCCGTTTCAGGAAACTGAAAACTATTGGAGGGGTCACCAGCCCAGTGGGGGCACATGCATGGATCATAGACCCCAGATAGGACGGGGGCCTCTACCAGACCAGAGGGAAGATGTTGGAGGGGAGCTTAGGCTGGGGAGACCAGATCTGATGGCCAAGGTCCCAGCAGATGTCAAATGCTTGCCAATGGGTCTAGGACTAGCTACTCAGGGCAGACCCTGGAAGTCAGGGTCATGAGTGTCTCCCAATCAGTGGTGCCTCCCCTGGTCCCCACCAGCAAAAGTGGCAGACACAGGGTGGGACAGAGCCTGATGCCTCATTTTACCAGGGAGGAAGCTGAAGGTCAGAGAGGGGCAGGCCTTACTCACTGTCACACAGTGAGGGATTTCAGAGCCATGACTCTGATCCAGGCTTCCTCCCTTCAATGTGGGGTCCTTCTCCTGGGCCCCTGAGAAGTCTCCAGCTCCCAACATTCCTGATGATGGGGGAACTCGATGGGAGCAGAGCCCACTGGGTGGGTTGGCCAGCCTGCCGTTCGAGGGAGTGAGACGTTTCCGCCACTGCCCACCCCTCCCCGTTCACCCTCACATTCCCTGACCGACCTGGCCACCCTCGAAGCTCCTGATGTGACCCATTTCCCTCACTTTCCTCTCAGCTTCAAAACAAACCAAAATGCAGACCAACATCCTTTGTTTGTTTTGGGGGATCAGAGAAAGGGGAAAGCAGCTCTGTGGGTTTGTACTTAAAAACAAAACTGCTCTGAGCTGCCCGAGAAGAAAACCAAACCAAAGGTGAACTCAGAGGCCAGAAACCCTCATGGCAATGCTGTCTCAGAATGAGTCAAAGAGGGTGTGGCAGGCTCGGAAAGAAGGCCGCCCAATGACCCACTGCTAATGACCTGGGGTCAGATAGCCACCGAAGTGGGCTGAACGCCACAGCCACCCACCGTGCAGCCTGGGCGGCGTGGATTTGGCCAGGGACCAGGCCCTGCTAGCAGAGAGGTGAGGAGATGGTACATGTCAATGAAAACCAAGCTCAGACCTCTGGACCTCACGGCCCCCGCCACCCCCATCCTCGCATCCCTTTAGCCCACAAGCCTGTGCTGAGTGCCCAGGCCCAGGCCAGGTTCCCTGTAGGAACTCCTGGCCAGCGGGGGCCCACTCAACACTCGGGGCTATGAAGGGGGCATGGCCAGGCACGGCCTCACTGCCTTGGACTTGTGTGTCCTGTTGAAGCTGGCCTCCCCCAGGCCTCCATCTCTGGGAGGGAGCACTCCATGAGGCAGAAACCAGGATGCTCCAGGCATCTGGGGCTGCCCCGTCTCGGCACCCAGGGTCTATAGGCCCTGAGAGACATGCCTGCGGAGGGACTCTGCTTGGGCCTTTTTCTGAGTTTGGATGAGGGAATGGGAACATCAGAAGACAGACCCACAGAGGCCCAGCTGGTGCAGTCAGATCCAGTCAAGAGCCTCGGTGACCACCTCTGAGCCCGTATGAAGTGGCAGGGGAACAGTAGTCAGACATTTGGGGGTGAATTGTGGGTCAGCTGACCTGACAGAGTGGTATCATCGTTTCTCATGTCCCGGGATGGTCAGAGACGCTCCCAGCTGAGGTAGGATTCCTCACTTCTCCTGAGAGTTTCAGATGCACAGTCTCACTCGAGCTTCACAACTCTCCAGGCAGCTGAGGTTCAGAGAGGCCAAGCTATTTACTCCAGGTCACACAGCAAGCCTCATCAGGTCAGCATGGGCCATGCCTCTCCCAGAGCCAGCCCACTCAGAGCAGGATTCTAGACCGTGGGACTGACTGGTGGGAGGTAGGTGGAGAGGACTCCTCACCTCCTCCCTGGTTATTCTGATCTAGGATGGGTTGAGTGCCTCTGTTTTTTCAGGCTCCCATTTTTTAGTTCCTTGGCAATGAGCTGAGCACTTGACTCTCATTCCCTCACCTGACCCCTCTAGCCCTGACAAGTAAGTACCTTCATTAGTCCACCTCAGAGACGCAGCTGCTGCTAACCTCCAGCCCAAGGTCACAAGGCTGGTAAGCAACAGACTGAGACTCACACCAAGCCTTCCCACTCTGGAGTAAGGATCTTTTCTGCCCACTACTTGCCTCCCTCCCCCATCCCTTTACCAGCGAGATTTTTTTTTTATAATGATTTTTTATTATATTATGTTAGTCACCATACAGTACATCCCCAGTTTCCGATGTAAGGCTCGATGATTCATTAGTTGTGTATAACACCCAGTGCACCATGCAATACGTGCCCTCCTTAGTACCCATCACCGGCCTATCCCATTCCCCCCCCCCCGCCTCTGTGGCCCTCAGTTTGTTTCTCATAGTCCATAGTCTGTCATGTTTCATTCCCCCTTCTGATTACCCCCCCTTTCTTTATCCTTTTCTTCCCCTTACCAGCGGGATTTTTTGTTTGCATTTCCTCCTGTCTATGATAACTGCCCCAAAGTTGGGCCTCCTCCAGGATCCAGGTGGGTTGTGATTCAGGACCTAAACTTCAGAGGTTCATCTCCCCATGCAGGGAGGCAAACGCAGACATCGGTGCAGGGCCCCCCATCCCCTCTCTGTCCCTGGCTCCCACTGTATGCAGGTGCATATACCCACCAACGGCAGCCAGCATCTGGCTCCCCACCTTCTATCAATGGGGGATCTGCCCCATCCTTCCTGCCTGGGCCCTCCTCAGCTGCTGAGCCCCAGAAAGAAGCCTCCAGTGACCATGGATTTATTACAACTTCCAAGGCCCTGATAAGCTAGCTGGCATTCCAACCCTTTCCATGGGAAAGTGTCCTGTCTTCCTTCGGAATGGGGCTCAGCACCACGTGTGTGCACATCTCTTTGCGTCTGTGTGCCCATTCCTATCTGGGTGTGTGTTTGTGTGAGCACTTGTTTGCAGCTGCACGTCCAGCTATGTGTCTAGGTATAGAAATGACTGTGCGATGTGCCGAGCTGTGTGTGTCGCTGAATCATTCATTCATTCAATACACATTTCTTGAGCACCTGCTCTGTGTGAGTCTCTGTGCCAGTGCTGGGAACACAGAAGAGAACGCGACCCCACGGAACTCAGAGCTCGCATAGAGGCACCCTCAACCCCAGCCATTCTGGGTAAGGGAGGCTAGAATTCTGCAGGGAAGCCACAGGGCAGTTTTGGCCTTTTGGGGCGCTAGTCTCAAGACAAGGCCCAATGCAAGGACCCAGCCACCCCCAACAAGGCCTGCTGTGTGAAGCCGTACTACTTAGCTCCCTTGTAGGGTTTGGCCTCCCCAATTACAGGCCAAATTCCCCAGGACCCCAAAAGACAAAGCAACAGCTCCTTCCACAGAGAATAAAGAACAGCTAGGGATCAAGACTCCCAAACAAAGCCCACAAAATCAGTCAAAACAACCCCAGGCCCTATGGCTGAGACTTGCATGGCCTATGGAAAAAGCACAGCCTATATGGCCCATCTGACCGGCCACCCCGCTTGTTTACAGAAGGGACAGCTGAAGCCCGGTCTATTCATTTCCTATGCCTGCTGCAACGAATTACCACAAACTCAGTGATTCAAAACAACACAAACTTATCAGCTTACAGATCTGGAGGTCAGAAGTCCTAAAATCCAGGTGTCAGCAGGGCTGAGTTTCTCCGGGAGGCTCTAGGAGAGAATAATTTCCTTGTCTTTTCCAGCTTCCAGAAGCTGCCTGCAGTCCTGGGCTGGTGACCTCATCCACCATCCCTAATGGCTACAGCAATGCCAGCAACGCGGCTTTGTTGAATCTCTCTCTTTTCTTGTCCTCCGCTTTTCTCGTCCTATCTCTTAGACTGCCCTTCCTGCCTCCGCTTTGAAGGAGCCTTGTGATTACCTTGGCCTCACCTGGAGAGTCCAGGTGCTCTCCCCACCTGCAGGTCCTTAACTCATCACACCTGTGGAGTCTCTTTTCCATGCAAGAGAACATATTCACAGATTCTGGGGATTAGGACACTGATATTTTTGGATGGTGGGGAACATTATTCTGCCTTCCACATCCAGAAATCGGAGGACCTACCCAAGGTCTGAGGGGGTTGGGTGAAGGCCAGAACTCAGGCTGCAGGCCCCCCAGTTCTGTGTCCTTTTGAGCAGCACCTCGAAATAGAGGAAAGGAGCCCTCCCCACAAATGTAAGCTCTGCAGAGTGGTCAAGAGCCCCTGTTCTGCTTTTTATCCCAACTCCACTGCCTGCCTCTTGGGTGACCCTGGGCATGTAGGGTAATGTCTCTGGACCTCGGTTTTCTTTCTTTCTTTCTTTTTTTAAGATTTTATTTATTTATTTGACAGAGAGACAACGAAAGAGGGAACACAAGCAAAGGGAGTGTGAGAGGGAGAAGCAGGCTCCCCAAAGAGCAGGGAGCCAGATGCGGGGCTTGATCCCAGGACCCTGGGATCATGACCTGAGCCGAAGGCAGACGCTCAACCACTGAGCCACCCAGGCCCCTGGACCTCGGTTTTCTGATCTGTGAAGTGGGAGTGATGATAAGGAGCCACATAGCCTGATTTGAGGGTGCACCGAGGTTGTGTTATGGCTGTGCTGTTAGAGCTCTGTCAGTGATCTTGGCCACCTCCCCTCGCTGCCCCCCCCCCCAACACAACCCCTGTGGAAATGAGGGAAGTAAGTACCCTGAGAAAGAAGGGACACATACTTGTACCCAGCAGGCCTGGGAGCCACACAGTGCCCTTGACCCTTAGAGCCCTTCTCCTGCCTCTCCCCAGAGCGGTGGGGCAGCTGCTTTCCTGGAAACTCCCCAGGGAATGCAACTTTTGATACCTAAGTAGGTCATAGAAAGGGAACAAAGGGATGCTTTTTTGCCTGCAAAGCCGCCTGCTGGGGCAGGGTAGAGGCCTGGTTAATAAGGAGTTGAGGGTTGCGTGACTGCAGACACAGAGGCGGGAGGTCCCTGCGGTTCCCCAGGGACGAGACCCACCAAGAGGCAACAGATTTGTAAGTGTCCCCGCAGCTTGAAGGGAAGGGCAAACCAGAAGTGCTGGCCAAGCTCTCTCCAAACAGGAGGTTGAGATGGGGTGAGGAAAGTTCCCTGGGGACCGGGAAGGCTTCCAGGGCAGGAGCAGGAGCCAGGCCTCCAAGGACCCTTCCTACAGGAGAGAGAAAAGATGCGCTCCGTCTGTTCCCACAGAGTCTCCATGCAGCCCCCACAGGAGGAAACTCACGGCGTGAGGGGGCTGCAGGGTCGCTCCACAGACGCTGCCTTCTCACTGTCCTATGGCCAAGAAGTATTTTATCATTTCACAGTACTGCAGACTGCCTCCGCCCCCCATCAGCTGCAATCCTTTGAGGCATTAGCTTTTTGCTTTGCTGTTCTCTGGTTTGATTTTGCACACTTTTTGTGCAATGTGGATATATTCAAATCGAATCGGCACAAGCCAGTGTTGTTTCCATGTGGGATGGTAGGGCTGGCTTGACAGTGAGGAGGACATGGGCGGGGGTGGCAGGGTGGGGGGGTGGATGGTCTCAGAGGTGCATGTCACCACAGCGCCCTGCTTCTCAGGACATCCACATCACAGCATGACACTGGGTCATAAAAGGCTAATCAAGGCGCACCAGCATTTTCCTCTGACTTTTTCGATACGTAGAAACTTCATGACTACTCATAAAAGAAATTCATACTCATTAAAGAAAATTGGCTGGTAAGGACCAATCACCCCATGGCCTCGCTATCCAAAGTCAATTACAGCTAATATCTTGGTCTATTTCCTTCTAGTCTTTTTTTCCCGGGCATGTTTTTACTTTTAACCCATCTGCGCTCAAGCCGCACGTATACCTTCTGTTGCTTTCATTTAAGCATTAACATATTTGCTGTTGCAGCTCCAGGATTTAGAGCAGTATTTAGCACCAATATGACCTCAATAAATATTTGCAAATGAATGAATGAACGAACATGGGTAATTGTCTAAGTTCTGCAAAAGAATAATAATCATAACATAGCAGTTGAGGGCTTCCTTTGTGCTGAGTACTTTATCTACATCATCTCATGTCACACAATAACCCTCTTAATGTCCCCATTTGTACAGATGTAGAAACTGAGTTGAGAGAGAGATTAAGTCCCAAGTTTATACAGGTAGCACCTGATTTCTAACCCAGGTCTGGCTGATGCCAAACTTCTATTGCTGATACTATGTTAACCCTGCCTCTCGGCGAACACTTTTATTAAAGTTGATTTATTTTTAGTAATCTCTACACCCAACATGCGGTTCAAACCCATGACCCCAAGATCGAGAGTCGCACGCTCTACCGACTGAGCCAGCCAGGCGCCCCTGAAATCATTATAAATGCTATTTCTAAAAACGTTCAGGGCGCCTGATTGGTTCAGTCAGAAGAGTGTGGGACTCTTGATCTCGGGGTTATGAGTTCGAGCCCCACATTGGGTGTAGAGATTACTAAAAATAAAATGTTTAAAAAATAAAAAAATAAAATGATTTCATAATATCCTTTTAAGTGGACTTAGCCATTCCTCAATCACTGCATATGTAGGCCGTTTTCTGTTTTTCTTTCCCCCTGCTGTCATAAATAATTCTACAATGAAAAATTCTCTGTATAACCAAACTCCACATTTAAGGGTTATTCATCACCAAAGACTCAGCATAAGTTGAAATGGTGCAAACATTTTTAAAGCTTTTGAGGCATATTTCTCGGTCGATTATGTTTCCTTTTTTTTTTTATCTTGTCTTACGTGTGGAAATTTAGATGAATTAAATCTGCCACCTTCTCTTTTATAATGTCACCCACTGTTTCTGGCTTTGATACACCTTCCCTGTCCAGACAAGTTAGTAATTCTATTTTCCAATGATCGTACAGTTTGCCTTTAAATTATTCAACCCTTACGTTCTTCATGCAACCTTTGGGGGATGCGCTGCGGAGAAGCCCCCATTTACACTTCCAAGTCCCCCGCTCCTCTGGGCAGGGGCAGAGATAAAAGAGAATGTGCAATAGGAGAGTGTGAAATACTGAAGCTGCTGTTTTCCTAATTGCGGGAATGTTTGCCCCTTCTTCTACACATGAATGACTTTCTCTCAAGGTCTTCCATTTCTTAAAAGCTTCTAAAGTGCCTTGGCTGACCTGGAGTTAGGGCAGAACCGTCCTAATTCGAACTGGCTTAAGAATCCTTTTGAAAAACAAAGGATGCAACACTTCTTCCAATAGAACACTAGAAATAAGTCTAATTGTGGATGGGGATGTTGCTGGGTATATTGGTTTTGGTGAACTGGTTTTGAGCATGTAGAGTCAGGGTAGGGAAGGAGGCTGTGACCCAGATGGATAAAGCAAAGCACCCCAAGCAAAAAATCCATGGGAACATCTGGAGGATCAAGGAAGCCAACTCACACCCCCCACACACCCCTCCGTGGAAGAGGCCTGTAAAGGTGTGTCTCATCCTGGCTGCAGGGAGAGTGGGCAGGAGATCATACCACATGTGGTCTCTGGGTTGTGCCCTGCATGAGGGCACGTGGTCGAGGGAGTCAGTGAGGCTAAAATCCAGTCAGGACCCTCCAGTTAGGAGGATGGGGCACCTTCTTCCAATTCTCTCAAAGTGCCAAGGGGGCCAGAGGCTGTCTGGACTATAGCAGTGAATCGTAGAAGGAGCACTGAACCGGGAGCCAGGAGGCTGGGCGCTGACTCCAACTCTGCCATAGCTCTCCAGATGGAAACCTGAATCGCCCACTCTGTGCCTCAGTTTCCCCATCTGTCTAGCCAATTCCACTGGTCCCGCCAGCCCTGATACTAAGGGACTGTGAACAGCTCTTGCGTGTGCTCAACTGCAGCTGGGAGGGCAGCTCACCACGCTACCGCAGGTCAGGGAGACCAGGACAACACCACTTTCCACGAGAGACTGTTGCAAAGTAACTTGCATTTTGTTTTGGGCTCAGAGCTCCTCGCATCGCCTTTCCCCCTCAGCTCCTCATCGTGGGCTTGATTATTTGTAAGAACTTGATGCAGTCCGCTGGTCCCCTTGCTCACCAACTGGACGTGGCACTGTCTGTTCCACCTCTATTTCCTCTTCCTCTGGACCAGATAGTATGAACAATTAATACCAATCACTTTACCGGGCATTGCCGGTGGGCCAGGCACTGTGCTTGCTGCTTTAGAAGCTGGCTCCCTGAAACCCTGTCCTCCATGCCCTGAGGCCATGCTCCCCAGTTCTGCAAGGTTAAGGGCTAGAGGCCCCAAATCCCACAGCACATAACCAAGCAGGATTCAAACTCAATCCCTCTGACTCTGAGCGCAGGGCCTCATAACATTGCCACCTCTTTCATAGGAAAGGAAACGGAAGCAAGGAGTGGCCGTGCCCCTGGCCCAGTCAAGCCAGCAAAAACATCTCCTTCTGAGAAGGCCTTGACTCTATTCACAAGCCCCTTCAATGCCCCCCTGGAGTTCGGCAGGGTCCACATTTTGCCAGTTTCCTCTGGATCAATGCACCCCCTGGCCAGCCCTCCACCACTCTCTAGATCCCTCCCATCAGCCATTCCAGGGCCAGGTGCTCAGGGGAGAAGTCCTGGCATCCATCCTGCACAAAGATGTGCCTGGGGCCCCTGCACGCACAGAGTCATTCCCCAGGAGCTGGGTGGGGAGGAAGCCGAGCGTGGGGGGAAGGAGCAGGGAGACAGATCGGGTTGTGCACATTTAACCTGCCTGCCTCAGGGCACATTCCCAAAGAGCCTCGGCCAGGCCACCCAACACTGCACAGGGGAGCTTTCTCCAAACTCCACTTTGCTGGGCAACTTGGGGGAGTCACTCAGCATCTCTGTGCTACCCCTAGGCCACAGCCCCCCCACAGTGGTGGATATTCAACCAATGCCTGCCACAGCCTCACCTGGGAAAGATGCATTTTTTCTAAACCCCAGGTCAACCAGTCAGAAACAGGGCTTCTTCCCATTCTTAATCTTTATGGTGGGTTCCTCCCAGAGCTGGCATGTGCTCATACGCATTAGAAATGCAGAGAAAGAAGTACAACAGAGAAGTTATGACTTCCTGTGGGCTGCTGAGCCAAGAGGAGGGAACAATTAGCTCCTTTGTTGCGAGGGTTGCTGTTTGTCACTAACAATGGCATTCTTAAGGAATTATGATATTAAAGATTTAATAACCATTTGATATATGCAGTAAAACACTTCAATTACGGCGTTTCTAGAAAGTGCTGTCCTCATCTGTTACAGGAATTTACCAAGTTTCTTTTAATTAAGTCGGTTATAAATGAGACACGTCCTCAGTGAGGTAATTTTGTGAATGAAGCTACCCCCTGAAGTACTAATTAGTTTGTTTTTAATGCTTCATTTGCCCAGCCTACGTGGTGGTTAGGGTGGGACTGACCTGCCGCAACCGGCTGATGTCTTGCAGGCGGGAAACACGCCGCCAGTCCGGGCTCTCCAGGCTGGAGGAAGGGAGGCGTTGCATTTCAGGCTGTCAAGCTTCGAACCTGCCTGCTGAACTGATGGCAGACTTTACATTTACCTGGGAAATGCCAGAGCCACTGGCTCTCTCCCCGAGAGAACAGGGAGCCACTAACTCTGCACAGGAAGGGCAAGCGAGCGGCTGCCCTGTCACTAGAGGTGTCCGAGGAGGGCATCGGGGCAGTGGGTGGGAAAGGGGGCTGAGTGATGGCAGGGGTCCCTTTCCCCCAGCATCCCTCGGAGGGCTGCTCCATCATTCATGCTTATATCACTCACCACACACTTCCCGAGCCCCGCTCTGTGCCTGTGAGGGGCAGGAGCCTGCCTTAGTTGGTGCTGCATGGGAGTGAAGTAGGGGGGTGACCAGGGAGAGGTGGCCACAAAGGAGATAGGCAGGGTGCTCTGGGAACACAGGAAGGGGGCAGGGGTCCCCCAAGGAAGTAACAGGGAGAGGTGGAGCGTGGACATGGGAAGCTATTTAGGAATGAGAGTTCAACCCTGTCATGGCACCCACTGGGTGATCTGACCTGGGGGAGGATGGGCTCTGGGAAGAGTTTTCAGCCGTGGGGAAGGCAGGAGAAATCTCCAACCCTTCCCCCAACTCTCATGCGTGGACATGTTTATACGCACACACATTTGAGTCTTCATGCATGAGGACATCTGTTTATTTTGTTTTTGTTTTTGTTTTCTTTATTTAAAAGTAAATACCCACTTGTAAAAATGTCACAGGATATGGGAATAGAAGGATTCCAAAGTGAAAGTCTCCCATTATCTCAATTCTCAGAGCGTTCCCAGAGAAAACCACTATTAACATCCTTCCCTATGTGGAGTTGTGAGTGCACGTGCCTGCAGAGTGGTACACACGCACGGGGAGCTGCTTGCTTAACAGGACCATATGAAACACGTGCTTCTGCGACTTGTTTTCACTTGATATCACAAACATCCTTTCATATCACTCATACATACAGATCTACCTTGTTCTTTTTCACAGCAGTAAGGATTCAAAAGTAGAGCCTACTTTATATACCACCCAACTAATGGTCATTAATTGTCAAGTGTTTTTTTTCACAATTGCGAGCAAACCTACTGTGAACACTCTTTTTTTTTTTTTTTTAAATCTTCTTTATTTATCTGAGAGAGAGCTAGAGAGAGCACAAGCAGGGAGTGGTGGGCAGACAGAGAGGGAGAAGCAGACACTCTGCTGAGCGGGGCTCGATCCCAGAACACTGAGATCATGACCTGAGCCGAAGGCAGACACTTAGCCCACTGAGCCACCCAGGTGCCCCTACGATGAACATTATTGAACATAATGTTTTATGTTATATACACTTACAGAGATACTTGGAATTGCAAAATGTTTCTGTATCTTTGTGTAAGGTTTTCTACAGGAAATGTTCTTCTAGCGTTCTGCAGGGTCAAACGTGTATCTGTCTTGGGGCGCCCTGGTGGCTCAGTCAGTTAAGCATCGGACTCTTGATTTAGGCTCAGGTCAGGACCTCAGGGTCTCGGGATCAAGTCCTGTGTTCCAGTACCACACTCAGTGGAGAGTCTATTTCTCTCCTTCTCCCTCCGCCCCTCCACCAACTCGTGCACGCTCTCTCTCTCGAATAAAATAAATCTTTTAAAAAAAGGTGTATGTGTCTTCTAATTGTTAACAGACACTTAAAAAAAAAATTCTACTCCTGAAACCAATACTACACTATATGTTAACTTATTTGAATCAAATAAATAAATAAATAAATAAATAAATAAATAA